>NC_045154.1:28914299-28921799 GCF_900700415.2 Clupea harengus
TCTCCAGAAATATACAGGTGGATTATAAGGAATTTAGAGGAAAAAAGAGAGAAAGAATACGTTACAACTCAATCAGCATTCTCAAGGGAAATAGATATAGTGAGAGAAATTAGAGAGAGAATTATGCAGTGGGGTGACGAGCAGGTGACCTGGCCTCATCAGTATTCATTTTCTCCTTCCCTTCATATCTCTATCCTCAGTGTTAATATCGCCCCGTCCCCGACTCTCAGAGAAAGCCTCTCGCTGGACAGCCTGATCCCTGAGAGGAACAACAGGGATAATGAAGGACTTCTACCATCTCATACATTCAAAATGGGGCCAGACTGATTGCTTTCGAGATGGCCTTTCGCTTATCATCTCTGGGTGAGGGGATAGCAGTGCTAATGCTAATTCTATGCCCTGCCAGCAATGCTAATCCTGGCTTTTTATAGTTTGCATGAATATGCTAATGCTAACTGCTGAGACAGGCTATTCAAAGCTGGCGGTGGTCTATGTTCATGCCTTCCTTGTAGCCAGCATATGGGTCTCGCCTGGGCTTCATGGAGTCAGTCATATTGGGTGGCATTAATGTAAAACAGGACAGGTATGATCTTTCCCTGAAGGGCCTGAAGTAATTGTTGGTAATAACAGAACATGTCTTCGCTTGACAGGAACAAGCTAGTATGTGTTTGTGCCTATGTAAATTCACTTCAAGCGCTTTCCTTAGGCAGTGGGTCAACGCTCTCTCCCCCTGTCTCTCCAAACATTCTTCTTCGCTTCCTCTTTGAAGAGCCAGGGCCATTGTGTGCCGTGTGCTGGTGTTTTTCAAATAAAAAAGACAAAATGGTCACGAGTCAAGCGTGAGGTTTTCCTGCGTTATTTCTCAGTTTCCTCTAGCTGTGGTCACATCAGAGCGAGCGTGTGTCACGGTACTTCTGTGTTTGCTATTGTTAGCTGATGCCTCTCTTAAGGGTACAGGTTCCTGCTGATGTATGGTGAATGACCTGTGAACTTCAACAATCTCCCTTTGTGTTACATTGGCCAAAGGTTATACACGTGCACAGTCTTTGATCCTCTCCTGCACAGACTCTCTATGGTGCCCACATTCATATTCAGGGGAAAAAAATATCCTCAGAAAAAAAAACTTCAGGCGTTGGTTGTTCTGTGCAGTCCAAACTTAAGTGCCGCCTCAGCTATCTGGCAACTTTGAACAGGTAAGAATCACAGGAAGCCCATTGAGCAACAGATGTCGCACAAAACAGTAGCCTCTCCTGAGGACTTTTAATCAAAGCCTTTAGTAACCCAATCACTGAATTTATGCAGTAGTGTTGGCTGCATTGAGATGAAAACACGAGGCAGGCCACGGGGATAGTAGTTCACTGGGAAAACAGGCAAAGAGGATCTTTTTTCTTTTTCTTCCCTCGCTCTTTTCTTGCACTGAATATTCTTGGAGACTGATTAGAGGGGCCATGTTAGCTAATGAGATTCATTGGCACATTTTTAAATGGAGACCAGAGTGTCTCCCCTGCTGTGCTCGGTCTGTTCTCTCCCTGAGCTCTTTCGTGTTCGGTCGCGCTCTCCCTTTCTTCCTCTTTTACCACTCTCTTTCTTTCTCTCTCTCTCTCTTTCTCTCTCTCTCTCTCGGCACTCTCTTCTCTCCTCTCCTGTCGTCATGCCTTCCCGGTATTTGTGTGTTTACCGCAGCCTCTGCCACCAGGGGACTTGTCCCTATTGCCGCTGCCTTGTGATCATCAAGTTGCTTACGCTGTACCTGAAATGGTGCCACATATGCCCTCCTCTCTTCCGCATTTCCTGCTTCCCTCGTGGAGGGGGAGGGGAGGGAGGGAGGGAGGTAGCGGGGAGCGGGGAGCGAGAGGGGAGTGATGCTGGCTCTGGCTCGGCACTCACTGGGAGTTGGGTGAGCGACGGAGCCCGGGAGTGGAGCAGCTGTGCTGTACTAAGTGCACTAATGATGAGCGTGTCACTACTATCACCGCGTCTCAGCTGCTGCTTCTGCAGTTTACACCCCAGCCAGGCACACACGACTCAGGTATTCACTTTAGGAACAGAGATGAAAAACAAACATGTCAGGCCTTTACTTTACTTTCAGCTGCGAGCTGCCACACTACGGCAGATGTAGAAACTGACTCAGGGAGGGATGTGGGCCTAACGTGGTCCTCGGCCAGATGCTTGGCACAGTCGACTGCTGTTTGAGTTCAAACATTCTGAAACGGAGACCTTGGAAAAGGAAAGAAAACTTTTTGTTCTGAAGGGTACAGAGGTGAGACAATGAATTGTTCCTCTCAAAGGAAAGTAAATAAACACAAAGCACAGATGCCCCAAGGAGGTTTTGCCCCGACAATACTAAATCATGCTGAAACATTTCGATGTGTTGTTGGCTTAGTATTACGGGGCCTTTCTGCTTTCACCGATGGCCGAGAAAAATGTGCTTTAGAGAGAGGGGAGGGAGATTTATGGTCTTAGAGAAAGAGCAAGGCAGTGAGTGATATAGGATTTGCAGAGGGAGGGGGGAAAAGTGTGTGTGTGTGTGTGTGTGTGTGTGTGTTTGCATACGTGGCTGTGTGTGCCTATAGGAGTTTGGGTATGTGAACATATGTCTCTGTGTGTGTGTGTGTGTGTGTGTGTGTGTTTGCGTGTGTGTGTGTGTGTGTGTGTGCCTGTGTCTGCTTGGCAGCGTTAAATCTGAGTAAGTGGCCTCTCTATTAGGTGGATGTTTGGCTGTCTGTGGAGGGGATCCAGTTTCCAGTGTGCGGCGGCGGGAGGGGCGCAGCTAATGGTTTCCCCGGGCCGGGGTGTCCGGAGCGCAGCGGGGCCGACCACAGAAACGCCAGGGCAGCTGGGGTCAGGGGAGGGGAACAACCACGGGGGCCTCCCTCCACTGACTCTAACACTCAGCCTCCTCAGGGAGATGGAACATTTAGGGACCGTTTTTTTTTCTTCTCCAAACCGCAAAACAAACTGTCCGGGGGACCTCCAGGACACACGTCCCCAGAGACGCATTAAACACACGCTCTTCAATGACCCCCGCAGTGACACTTCAGCGTGCACGACTGTAAATCACACTCACTTTGCATGTCTACCCATGCAATCGTGAAGAGGTTCTCACACTTTTTAAACGTTTGTTTTTTCAAACACAAACCCAGTCGTCACCCTTTCTTTTCAAATGAGATAAGGCTATCACGCTCTCAAACATAGCTACATGAATGAATAGATAAACAGACATATAGACAAAATGATGGGTAGATCATACAACATCCATACTGGTATCTGCACATCCGTTTGTTATACAAACTGTGTTGAGACTGGAATGAATTGAGCATATGAGGAGACATTCCATTTAATTCAAAAAAGGTGGGGGAGATGAAGAGTTCAGCTAGAGTTCAGCCCTTCAGCAGGGGAGTTTTGAACATTCTAATAAAAGAATGTTGTTCATCATCAATGTAAGATGCTAAAATTCCATGTTTTATTACACGGCTCTTCTTAATGCTGTAGAATGCTCCATTCACTTGTATGGGGCTTCCCAACGTTCTGTAGTCAACTATTTTTCCATATTTGACCGTTGCTATGCATAATTGACCGCTGTCAAGGGAAGTGGCCTTTTTGCCTCGGATTCACGTCTTTCGTAGCACTCCGCAAGTAGTCCGGTAATTTATCAACCTCAGTGTATTCCGTTGCTTAGCGACGTCAGCTGATCTGATCTTGAGTTTCAGCTGACAGTTGAGCAGCTGTGTTCTAAAGAATGTTCAACGTCTTTGAAGTTCAACGTCTTTGGCGAACTATTTCTCTGCTTTTTAACACCACGAATGGTAACAAATAAATTGTAATTAAAATAATATTATAAAAAGACACACTGTGTTAAGTTATTTCTTCGTTTTGGCAAGTAGCCGTGTAATAAGCGGGATAATGTATAGAACGCCGGTCATTATCGGGAAAATAAGTGCTGTTCGCCCTGTCGGGGCTTATTTTCCCGATAATGACCGGCGTTCTATACATTATCCCTTACATATTCCATGGGCCCAGATATTCTTTAGAACGTTCACTCAACAACATTCTAAACACACTGGAGTGACAGTACCTGCAGAGCCATGTACTCTGGGCACCCGCTGAGGGGTCAAAGGGCAACATTTGACTCTTGTGTAAGCCATTCATCCGCTCACGTTCTTTTGGGTCCACGGCAGACAGGGCAAGATTCATCTTTTTCCAAGACGAAGAAGAAGAACTGAATAATGCACTAGTGGTCTATAAAATCTGCCGTTCAAAGAGGGCCAGCCCTTCCCCTCTTTTCAGCACAGTCTCATTCCTGTGTCCACATGTGCCCTCATTTTGATACGAGGCGAATGGGACTTTTCCGGAATGGCATGCCCAACAACATGAGCTCATGATGTGATGACCAAACGTCTTGCCTTATAAGGAACTGCACACACACACTGCAAACATTCAAAATACTGCACTCAGCCTAACACATACAGACAGCAGCAAAGCAGCTTTCCACCACTCCTCAACTTGGACACGCAGACCTGAGATTCACATCCCAAACATCGGAGCGGTTCTACAGTTCGAGGCCCGGGTCCAGATGGGCTCCCATCCACTGGGCCCTGTTATCTCTGTTTTACAAGCTGAGCTCAGCTCGTCAGAGACCAAACAGAGCCAGAGAGGGACCCAGGCTTACGGCTATTATGGGATTCTGCTGCTCCATGACAACCTTATTAAAAAACCCTGCCTGCCTATCCTTCTGCACGTCTGCCAGAAGTGGACAAGCCCCAGGACTGATCTGAGCTGCACCTGGTGTCTGGATGGGTGGAGATGGTTGTAATAGAGCCACTGCTGTCCAGAGGAGCTGGTCACTGCTGCGGGGTTGCAGTTGCCAGGGCTAGGATTGATGATGGGAGAGGTGGATGAAAGCTAAACTGGTCAGACTGTGAGGCACACAGCAGAGCACGCTGGCAATGAGTTAAAAGCATGTGGACGTAGCATGTTTATCCGTACGGATGTATTTATATCTGCCAGTGTTGCCATTTGCTTTCTTCTTCTCCTAGGTCAGGGAGTTTACTGCACTGGAGGGTGAAAGGGTGGTTGAGTGCATGGCACGAGTGGAGTATATGGATCTAACAGTCATCCATTGATCTAACTCGGTGTATCTCTCTATCCCTACCTATTTGTCTCTTTCTTTACATTTAGTCATTTAGCAGACGCTTTTATCCAAAGCGACTTACATATGTGCGACTTACAATGTATACACATTTTACATTTACACTGATGGGACACTGCACATCAGGAGCAATTAGGGGTTCAGTGCCTTGCTCAAGGACACTTCGACAGGGAATCGAACTAGCAACCTTCTGATTACTAACCGACTTCTTTACCTCCTGTACCACTGCCGCTCTTTCTCTCTCTCTCTCTTGCTTTTTATGTACCTCCTTCCCAGCCTCTCGCTCTCCGTTTCCTCTTTCTTTGTTAGCACCTCAACCACGTCCTCCATTTTAACACGGTAACATTTAGACGCACCTCTCAGCCAATAAAGGTCTTCGAACCTTGCGGGGGCAACAAAATGGCGCACCTTGAGCCAAAGCCTGTTTTGTCTCCTCTTCTGTGAGCAATCACCCATTAATTGAAATGCCACTCCTTTATAGCCTTCACTGTCTCCGCGGTAAGAAACCACTTGAGCTTCACATTAAATGCTAGCTCGCTCCGGCTCATCCCTCTCTGTCTCATGGTCGGCTGCTCGTGCCGAGGATAAGGCCCCGGCTTTGTTCCTCTCTTCCAGGGTTATTGTTCCAGCTCCCCAGGCGCCCCCCGAGTGAAGCGCGGAAATGTAGATTTATTGGTAAGGAGATATTATTCACTCAAATGGATCAGCGGCATGCAACACTGCGCCTAGGTGGGGAGCGAGGAGGTGTGCAGCCAGAGTGAAATGGAGTCCCTGATGTGAACACAGGGGTGTGGTAATGAGGTGGAGGGAGCATTCGAGAGCGCTTCGAGACGGATTGTTTGTCTTCACAAATGCCTCTTTCTTTTCTTTCTCTCTCTCTCTCTCTCTCTCTATCTCTCTCTGTTTTTCTGCAACAGGTTTCTGTTTCCCAGTTGAATCATCGCTGATGGCGTTTCACTTGCGTTCGCCCCCCCCCCCCCCCCTCTCTTTTTTTCTTGATCTTTCACTTTCTCTCTCTCCCTCTCTCTCTCCGTCTTTCTCACTCTCTTTTTCTCTTTGATGGTGCAGAGTGCGGCCGTGACTTGCGTGCCATGCTTGTTTGCGGCCGGAGCAGATGAGAGGGAAACTGACGGGATGGGACAGGAGTGAACTCCCAGAGGGGTCGCTCTGTCCTTCCGCCGAGCTGCAGCGAGGGGTAATGCAGTCCAAAATAGCCCCGCCGACCCAAATGCTGTGTGACAGAGCGAAGACACCAGCCCTGCCTGACGTCACTCACCCGGGACACGAGGTGAACCCTGCTCTCCACTCGTGTGCTCTGACACAACCTGACAGCCCCAGCAAACCCTTCCAAAGACAGCTCTGGCTCCATATGGATTAAATTACTAACAACCACACGTGAGCCAAAACCATATTGTGCTAAACTCATTTGGCTGTTGTTTTAGCATTCTCCGTGTGTAATAATGGGTAATGGCATAAGATGGTCAGCCTGGGAATGCTTTGAAACTGTCTGGACAGAGACGCTTGGGACCATAACTTCGGTCACACCCAGTAATACGGCTCGCTCACCCCAGGCCATCGAGTGGGCCTTGTGGGAGCTGCTCATTAGAAAGGCTTGTTTTACCTCAAGAGTGGGCGTCGTCAATCAGTCAGGTTGGAGCTCCGCAGCGCGGCCTGATGCAGGACGTAGGCACTCGGAGCTGCGGAGCTTGTGCCCGGTGGCTGGGGGAACAGAGAGAGAGGAATGATGGGCCCCATTGCTATAATGGAGGTTCTCTCAGTGGAGGGGGCTGGTGTTTTTCCAACTCATCTGGCTTGCATTACTGCAGGGTTTGCCGAGAGTTTCGTCTGGTTTCTGCTGTCAAATAGAGGGAGGAGAGAAATCTACTGAATCTGCTGAGAGGAACGACGGCAAAAAAAAGGGGAAGAAAGCGGAGCCTGCTAGACACGGGGAGGGAGATAGAGTGATGAAGCTTTCGGAAAGACATGTGGTCAGTTGCAGATTGAGTAGCGCAGGACAAAATATTTCTATGGTGTGTGTGTGTGTTTATTTGAGTGAGGAGGGGAGAGAGGGGGAGAGGGAGAGAGAGACAGTGCGAGAGAGAAAGAGGGATAATGACAAACTCTCAAATTCGGCAGATCCATTATCACACTTCACTCCCAGAAAGGGCACAGCTGAGGGTTGGCTGAGCGCTTCTGCGGGTGCCCGGGAGTTCAGAGTCTTTGCCACTGCTCTACGTGTCAAGACTCTTAAGGGCCAGTGGAGCCTCAGCCTCAGCATCTGGTGCCCGGCTCTTCCCCTCCGCCGTGCCAGCCTGCCAGCATCCAGCGCCAACCCCAGGCTCCCCAACCAG
>NC_045154.1:28926799-29129299 GCF_900700415.2 Clupea harengus
GAACATCTCTCTGGTTCAAGAGGCAGAGCAGCCTTCACGCCGTACATCAGCCATTCTCCTCTCCTTTCTTGTGGCATTTGCTCCCTTTTCACCTCCAGTCTGCGGTTTTTAGCCCCAGTGTAAATAAAAAAGAATGGCAAACGTGTTAGCATTCCTCTGCCGACGTGTTCTAAGCACTCACTCCAAATGTCAGGCATAAGGAGCGGAACCAGGCAAACCTTTGTATATTTTATGTGTGCGGCACTTAACTTAAAGTGGTTTTATTCTACCACTCCTCTCCCTCACTTTCTCTCCTCTAACTGCTGCTTCTCTCCATCCTCTCTCTCTCTCTCAACACTCACCCTCTCTCCCTCTCTTATGTTCTTCCTCTCTCTTTTCTCTCCCTTGTTTCCCCTGCCTCACCAGCTCTCCGCCTGTTTCTTCTTCGCTTCTTTGTCTCCTCTCCTCCCCCCTCGTTACAGTTAAATGCATTACATTATTTCACTGGGAAGTGTGGAAAAGAAAACTCTCTCTCTCTCTCTGTTTCTCTCTGTCTCTCTCTCTCTCTCTCTCTCTCTCTCTCTCTCTCTCTGTCTCTCTCTCTCTCTCTCTCTCTCTCTCTCCCCCGGCCCCCACTGTAGGAAAGATTAAATCATAAGCTCAGCCTTTTGAATTTGGTGGTGGTAGTGGGGAAGACAGAGAAAAAAATATTCTTCTCTGGCTCTTAGAAGGAAGAGGGATTAAAAAAGCGCTTATTTCATTTGCATTCTCCATCACTCCTCGTGGCCTTTCAGTCAATACCCCCCACCCACCCCCCACCCCCCACTGCAGCAGTTCCACGTTCCATCTTCTCATAATTGCTATTTTGAATGGCTTTGATAATCTGTTACTGCCTTGAATTAAATAGCCATTAGTCTGAGTTCAGTGGGGCAGGTTTCAATGGCTTTTTTTTTTTTAATTTGCACAGGGACTAAGATGTTTGATCCAGAGTTTTATCCTCTGGAGAGCTTTCAGCTGTCAGCTAAAATGATCTGCCCGTAATTATTTAAAACAAAAAAAAAAAGGAAAATAATAAGTCTGTGCCTCAGCATAACTCCCAGTATTCCTGCTAGCCCCAGGTCGCTAATTGAAAAGAAGTGCCGCTTAGTATGGGAGCTCACCTGTGTGGGTGGTAAACACTTAGATGCATACTGATTTTGCCTCCTCTGGCACAGGCACGTGCAATCCATTGTCTGAGTGCTGATGGTCGCGGTGGTGGTGGTGGTGGTGGTGGAGAAGTTGGTGAAGGAAGGAGGAGGTGGAGGAAGAGGAGGAGAAGGAGGAGGAGGAGGAGGAGGAAGGGGTGCGGGCCTAAATTTGTTCCAGTTTCCCGCGTGTGCATTCTGTCACATCTTTGCTCAGAGAGTGGAAACTGCTTCAATAATTAAGCAGCTCTCCCCCTCCGGCTCCAGCGTCTGTGGTGTTTGTGGCATTGTAATTAACAATGTGCTTTCTGCAGGGTAAACAGTTTAATAAGGGGAAGGAAACCCAGAGGTGCAAGGTGTGAGGCAAATGCAGACCTCACCACACCCACCGCTTGTTAAAAGCTGAAAGGGAGAGAGGGAGTGAGAGATGGGGAGAGAGAGAGAGAGCGAGAGAGAGAGAGAGAGAAAGGGAGAGGGAGAGAGAGAGGGAGAGAGAGAGGGGGAGAGAAAAGGAAAGCTGACGGACATTTCTAACAAGGTAATCTTTGCTCAGATCTCGTGTTAACATTTCCTTAGCCAGACGTCTCAACTGCAGAAGGGAATCCAGGCTGTCAGGATAGTCCCAGAGGAAATGGCATCAAAGTTAGACATTAGTTTTGAAATTTTAAGCTGTTTTTTTAGGGGCACGAAGAGAGGTCCCTACGGTTGTGCTGAGTGTGGTAACACAGTTTACCTTTTCTGGAGCTGTGCATTTTAAAACACATCCCCTTTCTCTCTGGGAAAACAAGAAAATACTCCCAGGCATCAATGACTCACTGTGTCATAATGACCTTGCATAATCACATTTTAGAACTTTAATACTCGTGTTAGTGAGTGCACATTCATGTTGTGCTTATGAAGGAAAATCAAAACAGATTGGTTTGCTAATTTTGTTTGCTAGAGCAAGTAAATGAGTTCCCTTTATCATTCTGTATGTATTTACAAGCATTACTGCTTCTCATGGCTGTGTGACCCTTCTACCTGTCTACAATGCCTCCAACAACAGCTCTGACCCTAATGGTCCATAAACGAATCCCTGAAGCACCTCACACCACACAGATTGTGACTTATAGCATGATCCCACCTTCCCCTGCCTCATAGATAAGCGCAATGGAATCTTGAAAACATAGCCATTATTTCTCCATGAAAAACAGCCACCATGAAATATGATTCGTGCTTGTTTGGGGATTTTGCTTTGGCAGCATGCATGACTAACATTTTAGGGGGCAATCCCCCTGAAGGTGTTTTGCTATTGTAATGACTCAGTGAGGTTACAGTCTCCCTACGAGTTCAGACAGGAGAACACCCAGCCCAGTCAAGTGGAGCAGAGCATTCCAAGAAGAAGAACAACACAGAGAGATGGGATGGCTGTGAACATGTTTCTGTCTTTTGTCTGCTTTTTTTCACTGGCTTTTCCCTGCTATCCACACGGACACATTTCGTGTAGACGGTGTTTTTCTGTGGCAATCTTCGCAGAGCGTGCGGTAACCCTGTCTGTGTTTGCTGTTTCTCCGTCTGTTTGATCTGCTCGCTGTCACGTTACAACACCAAAGTGATGCGGAGACGAGGGGCCTGTAGAATTCAACCGTGTTTGTGCTCAAATCATCTCCTCGTAGTAATTCAGACAGAGGAGAAAAGGGGGCCTGGGATTCACATTGACATCCATGAGCGGAGGCAGGTGGTGCAATCCCCGGAGGAGCACGCTGGGGCTGAGTGAAGTTCAGGTAGCGGTAATGAAAAAGCTCGATAGCGGTGCTCCACTGACAGCTGAGCCCTCCAGCAAGCGCATGCACCGGGTGCCAGATACAGCCGGTGGCGATGCAGTTGCTAAGGAAGTGCTGGATTCTATCCACACACTGGCAGAATAGCATCTCCAAAAAACGATTAAAGAAAATTGTATTGCATGAGCAACATTTGAGGCATATTATTTTACACATACATTCACAGGGTAGTGAGAAGGGAGATTATGGTCATTGAAAGGAATCTCATTTCACAGTGGAGAACGCACTGGGCTTCATCCAAAATAAACTCTGTGGACATCGTTACAAGCTCCACTAACAGTTGGTCTGTTGTAGTGGTATGCCTTTAGCTGTAAAGCAGCAGTGAGAAGGATGGTCTTTTAGGTCCTGTGGATGCTATGTTAGCGGGTTTTCACATCAGGCTTGCCAATGGACAAATGTATCTAGGCAAGGGAAAGCACACAATGGTTGTGGTGTCCTTCACCACATCCTTCAAAGCAAAGAGCAAGCAAAAAGACTAATGAGCCCAACACAAAATAATCTCCGGTGAACCCAATACCCTGAAAAATAAAACATCTCTCCCATTCAATCTCAGCAATCATCCACACACACCACACAGAGACACAAAAACACAGGATCAATCAAATCACCCACATATTCGATTTCATCACTGCCTAGCCTGGCGTTTTGAAAAAAAAAAAAAAACGCTCTTGTGGTTTGGTGAGAAGCCTTGTGCAATGGCTTGTGCAGAATTCCGCCTGAAGCATTTCAAACTACACTTCCGTTCACCTTTAACACATGGGCACTTCTGCCACAGCTGCACAAACATACATTATGCATTCTTCATAGTACATTATTACATTTAACTGTACTGACGAAATACTGAAAAAAATGTGTCATGCGCTGAAGTGGTATCTTGGTGTGCAAATTTAATTGAACGGCAGAAATATGATTGTAGAGAGCGGGTGGAAAAAAACTGAAAGATCAAAATGAAATGGAAGTAGGGACAAATGTGGCCTTGACAGAAAGAATGGATGGCTTCTCTGGCACTGAATCAGATTACTAGAAGTGGGGAAGGAGGGGATGGAGAGACGCGGTTCCCCTGCCCTACTTTCTCCTCTCCCTGCTCACCAGAGTCCTCCTGGGAGCGGCGGAGGTGCATGGTGGGTTTCTGCCACGCTTGGCCTGCTCCGGAGACAGGCAAGGCACAATGTGCCCCCACAGGAGGGGGGAGGGGGGCCGGAGGCATCGGCCCTCAGTGTGAATATGTGTGACACTACTCATTCTCTTTTTAGCCCCCCACCCCTCCCCACCCACACACACACACCCACCCACACACACACACACTAATTCTCTTTTTAGCCCCCACCCCTCCCCACCCCCAATTTTCTGCTCGTTCCCGCACTCCCCCCCACATACCTCTCATCCTCTTTCTCTCCAACTCTCATTCCCTCTCTCTCAACCTCTCCCTCTCTCTCTCTCTATGCCCCCCCTCCTTCTCCCTGTTCACTCAATCTTGCTACAACCCCCCCCCCCCACACACACACACACACACAGACACACACACGCACACACGGACACACACACACACAGAGACACACCCACAGACACACACACACACACACACACACACAGACACACGCACCCACAGACACACACACACACACACACACACACACACACACACACACAGACATAACATTGCCTCTGTGGGGATGCGGCCCTTCATTCCCTATGAGTGTCGTGAGAGTGGGTTATGCTCTGGCAGATGCCGCTGTTCTCAGTATTGTCTGAGGCACAGATTAGAGGGCTTGGACAGACAGACCTGGTTTGATTCCTCTGTTTAAGTGGAGACATTTGCTGCTGTCTCACGGACCACCGCCCAATGGCACAGGATGGTTAAAGAAAACCTTTGGGCAAAAAGAAAGATTTTCAAAAAAGATAAACTGAAAGTGTTTTCTTTAGATTCATCTTTGCCACACTGTAGCAGCAAGACACTGCATGAACCTTCACGTGGTGTATTTCACACGCATCTGGATAGGACACAAATATAAACCTGCTGGTTTTCCTATCATAACATTAATCTACAGTCTTACCAAAAATATATATGCGAAAGACATGTCCAAACCGAATTCCTATATCATCCCACACTGATCCCTGTCCTCAGGGAGAGCTGTGTGCTTCTGCAGGCTAATGACTTATTCCTCTGCATCCTCTTCACCCCAAGTATCCTCACCAGACCACATAGCCTGAGCTCCAGTAGGCGCGGACCCTACATCCCCAAAGGACTCTCCAGAACCCCTCTCAGTCCACTGATATGTATCTGCTGATCTGCAGACTGCACTCTGGGTTTGGGGTAAGTGAGCTCTGGCATCAGCTGGTTCAGGAGGATCATTTGCAGCCAGAACACAAAGACTAAATCAAGTCAACAAGTCTGTCATGGGAAAATGACCAAAATATGAGGACTACATCAACAGCGCTGAACCAGTGTCAACCGGTTTTCTTTTTGGTTAAAAAAGGAAATTCCATTTGCAAGCCTCTTTCACCTTACCATGTGTGTTGCTCTGCTTCCCCTCTGTCTCCCTCTCTCCCTCTTGCTCTCTCTCTCTCTCTCTCTCCTTCTCTTTCTCTCTCTCTCTCTCTCTCCCTCTCTCTCTCTCACTCCCTCTCAAGTGCCTTGCACACAGAGAAACCGTTCTATTCCAACCTCTGGACTCATGAAGACATAAACATAGCTCTCACTGGTTGCTAAGTTACAGATAAACACTTCTCCTCTCCACAACACTTTAAAACAAAAGGAGCTATTTCATGTGAGGACGACACTCTCCTTTACCATGACCTTCCATTATCACTCCTCCAACCTTGTTGGAGGGGGGGGGGGGGGGGGTCCTCATTCAAAGCTAAACACATCCAGCCTGCTCACTACTTACCTACTCCCAGTATTAGCTCTAAGGATATGAAGACCACTGCAGCAGATTCAATCAGAGATAGGGACATGTAACTAATTTGGGGGGTAATGCAGACCATGTGTGTGCAGAGACGATTTATTCCCAATGGGTCCAAATGTTGGATGGCCTGGTCCCGTTATGTGCTCATCATGGCACACTCCCGGTGCCCCAGACTGTGTGATAACCGCGCTCTCACCCCGGTCTTCCCCGTGTGGTGATTAAATGCTCGGGTGCAGCCTGATCCAGACTCCCTGCGTCTCGGGAACGGGCCCTGGAGGCTTCTGTGCGAGGCGGCAGGGGAGTGGAGTGGAGGGAGCTTGTCCTGTGGGTGCTGCCTGATGCCCCCTGACAGAATGAGGCTGCCAGGGGAGAAAGCTAAGATGGACAAGGAGAGGGAGGGGGGGGGGGGGGTTAACATTGGGTAGTGACAATAGAGTGGGTTTGTGTGTGTGTGTGTATGCGTGCGCACATGTGTGTATGCTGTAATAATGCGTGTTAGACGAGATTGTGAATGAGAGCACATATTCATGTCCTGGGATCTGTGTGTCTGGGTGGGGGGGTGGGAGGGGGGGGGGGGGGGGGGTAACAGTGACAATGGTGTGTTGTGTGTAGTATGGAAGTACAATCTGGGGAATGTGTGTGTGTGTGTGTGTGTGAGTGAGTGAGTGAGAGAGTGGGGCATAAACAAGCTTAGAGTGTCTCTAAGGAGCTTTTACATCCTGTCCTGACTCTTTGTCTGATGCTGCCAGAGTAAATTAGTGATACTTTCTCTCTGAAGTTGAATATTATCTTTATTAGGAAATGAAACAATAAATCTGTCTGACAGTGAAGAATCTCTAAACCCCATGCAGATGATTATGTGAGTGGTTGCAGTAGGGGCTGAAAGACACCCGCCTTGCTTGTTGTTCCTCGCAGACCTCGGAGATAAATGTGCAGTTTGCAGACTCTCAGTGAAGTCTCTCAATCACGTCTTTCAAAACACACATGCCCCCTTCAGTCGCAGCACTTGCTCAAAGGCTCATTCATCAGGAAACAAATGGAGCACAAACGGAAGGCATTTAACGGCGTCTTTTGTCTGGGGCTAATAAATGACCATGAGATTTGTGTCATCCCATTGTGGCTCTGTTAACACAGAGCAGCAACAGGCAAAGCTGGTTGAAGGAGTTGGAAACACAGGGAGAGTAAATAACGCGGTTTAACACCCTGGCTCTGATAGACGGTTTTATGATGACCAGTGCAGGGGGAGAGGGAGAGAGGTCCCGGTCTCCTGTGTTTTCTTAAGAGAGTGGGAGGAGTGTCTCTGCTCTCTCCTTCCCCCAATCTTCCCACTGAAATCACATTCACTACACCCCCCTAGCCTCTCACAAGGCCAGAGGGGTCCCGCTTCAATAACACGCAGACAGCACATGCCAAATCTCCAACACATGTGTCTACACAACACACCAACACGTGTCTCTCCTCTCAACGGCCACAGGCAGCTGTGGCCCCCCAGACATAGATACAGTCTCAGTGTTCAGACAGTTGTTAAGCAGCATACAGTTAACTACTAAACTGCTGTGTGTGTGAGGGGAGGGGGTGGGGGATCATGGAGTTGTAATAGTTTTGGGGATTTGTCCATTAGAGAAACACTGCATATTTCTCATCAGAAATTGGTGCCTGGAAATAAGGATACAGAGACTGTTCTGTGTGTTTGTGTGTGCATGTGTGTGAGAGAAAGAGACAGAGAGAGAAAGAGATAGAGAGACCGAGAGAGAAAGAGAGAGAGAGAGAGATTCATCTAGGAATCATGTCCGTATTTGACTCTCATTGAAATCTTATCAATCACGACTCCTGCACATTCCCAAGATACCACAAAGTTGTGGTTCTTTTTTTTTCATGAAGGGCGATTGGGGTATATCACGTATATGCCACTGGGAATGTCAGTGTCATGACCTGCGAGGAGTGAGGAGAGGAAGAATCGTTTAGGCTCTCTTATCTAGCCTACCATCTGTGGTGGTTTCGGTGACATGCGGGGCGCAGAGAAAAGCAAACACTTTTGCCACAGTCCCCGCCCACTTGTAAAACAACACTCTTATTTATTTCAGGGAGGAGTCAATAGGAATTTGTGAATGGTTGGCAGTTAGTCTACTCATCTGTCCGACAGCACTTGAAATGGTTGCGTAGTATAAACAAGTGTATATTTATTATTTACAACTTTAATGGAAATAAAATAGAGATACGGCCCAGTGTTCAAGCAAATAAGTTAACAGTAGGCGTTAACGTTGGTGTTGAGTGCCCGCCCTCGTAGGCTGATCACTGTGGATGCTCATACGCTCCTCAGCGTGCACCGAGTTCCCTAAGAAAACTGTTGGCATACCAGTCCCGCACTTAGAACGCATGACCAAACTGGGTCTACAGTTGTAGCGGCACAGGAATTTATAGACTGAGGTATTTGTTTTGAATTATCCCGAGAACTTAACCAGTCGGTTAAATACAACAGTCTAAAAATCTGATTATTTGATACCGCTACATCTAGAGGAGCGCAACGTAGCCAAGGCAAACATCTCCGTATAATCCGGATTTGAGGTAAGAACTACGAACAAGTTGCTTTTATTGTTTTGAAACTGATTTTAATTTCCTGTATTCAAATGTCTGCCATTGTGTAAACGTAGTTTTCAATCGATCGGCTTTGTAACGATTTTAAAATGATAATATAAGCATGGTTGTCATTGACCAGCAGTCGTAAAGGCAGTTGAGGGGATTTTGCATCTGATTGGTATTCTTCGACAGCAGTAATTTAATTAGATGTCATGCCAACCATTCATTGTTATTCTGAAGAGCGTCATTGTTTGCCCCTCTTTTAGTAGCCTACAAGAACACAATATGCAGTTCTGATGTAGGTAGGTTACTTTGGAAAAGCATAGTGCACTAAGTATTCTTAATATCGCCTTTTCTCCTTTTAAATTGTCTCCGTGTATCAGATTGCTGACAGGCGTTCTGTTATTTCTTGTCGGTTCGGGAAATTTTGTGGTCGTTCTTTGTTCTTTTTGGTGTCCACATAGTTGCATTTCATTTATTTGTGTTGTACAGTTCTCTGCTGTGGCGGCGGTAAGGATACTTGAATCCTGTCTTGTGGCCTGAAATTATATAGTTTAGTCCGAATCACAGTTAAGTACCATTCAGGTTCATATCAGTAATACAAGTTGTGAAGTGTTACACATCAAAATGTCTCAAAATGTAATATTGCTTTAAACATCTTGGTATAAAAATGAAGGTAGAAAGTGTGGGTTCCCTCAAGTAGCCTACAGAATGATTTGCGGGAAATGTCATGTTTCGTTTGTGATCTTGAAGCGTAACTGGTGTGCCGTCAAGCTGGCGGCTTTCCCACGGGGAGTGACAGCACTCATCGTTCGGCCCAGGAGGTCCCGTCAGAGCTGGAATTGTCTCCCGAGACACGCGGGGTCAGCAGATGGATGTCTCTTTTGGCGGCACCTTTGCTGTAGGGCAGGACTCCACTGCCAGTTTAAATCAATCAAGAGGAAAGAGACCAATTTTGGCACCGTTATATTTAAATTATACAACACTGTGTGTCGAAGAGAGCGCCCTATAATATTAAAAGTGGCTTGTTTTAGGCAGTTCATCCTAAATGGGATTTAGTAATAATTTATTACACACCTATAATAAGCCTATACCACAAAGGGTTTAATCTGTCTCTTTAGCTAAATGAAGGAGAGTTGCGGTAGCCTGTGGAAATGCAGAAACTTGAATATGTGGCATATGGGTTGGGTGTGCCTTTGCTGCACTTGCTCTGCAGAGTGGAGGCCCCGGAGAAAGAAATCAGGTTTCAATTAGCCAGGCACTTGTGCATGAAGACACTGGCTCAGAGGGATCCATTAAAGCGGGGCTGCTGTGAGCGGAGGTAAGCTGCGCGGGTTTGTGTGCCCGCACGCTGAAGTCATAACTGCACTCAGCCCTCAGGTGAGCCTGAGGAGACCCGCCAGGTGCTGCTTTCTGGGGAGCTGAAGTGGCCTCTTTTCCACGCAGCAGTGCTGACCTTAAGTAATCCCTGACATATGCGCTCTCCATGACCTCCCGGTTGTTGATGTAGTCTTGTGGCTGATGTTGGCTCGTCTGCTCATCAAACTGTCCATTGGTCCTTGGAGGGATGTGGAGGGCATTCTGGGTAATTGTATTTCTCCCAGCGGTTGAGAGTTTGCATTTGTGTCTTAAGCTGAGGAGGTCTTAAGTGCAGTGGTGGATCTGGTGATGCAGTTGCCTTGCCAATGAGGATGACTAAAGCTTTGGAAGTGCTGCCCAGAGCTGTGTTTTCCTAACATTGTTGGCATGGGAGATGGGAAGTAATTATGCTTTCCTGCAACAATAGTTATGTCTACAGGGGGAAAGAAAGACCAAATTGCACAGCAAACTGCACATCCGTTTAAAAAGAGACATCCAGAAAGCATCAGTGAAGGATTGTGCGTCATTCTTCACGGACCTGTGGAGAGCAGCTAGGAGCTTTATGGCTGTAGAGAATTCAAGATGAATTTGCAAAGCTGAGAGCTCAGTGATGCTATGTTGCAACACGAAATGGATGCTGGTCAAAAGAGAAATATGTTCTTTCCTATTGGTCCTCTTTCCTAGTGAAAGAACCTAAGGCCTCTTTGATCCAAAGCTTTATAATCACAAATATTACATTGGTAAGCTCTGTGACATTTTCCATCCACAAATCCTGGATACACGAAGAAGGTAACGGAGGACTCTGTCATGAGACTGACATAACCCTGTTATGGACATGTCATAACAGATAAGAGATCTCATGACTGGATATCATGACTGCTAATATTGTACATTCAGAATACTATCCATAATTGTCATTACAGATGATAAAACAGCCTGCAAAATAAACTATCCAAGTCATCAAAGTATGAGAGGTTTCATTACAAATATGACTAATAGTAATGTGACATTGAGAAATATCATCGCATGTTTTGGAAAATGATCAAATAATATAGCATCTGCCATATCTATGGCAGGGTAATGCAGTGGTAATGATGGAGGTTTCAATGAATGTGTCACCTAGTCTCAACATATTACCTTGTTGCTATGACAGTGGTTATTGGACTAGATACTGCGACAGTAACATGGATGCTATTTGACGAAACTGCTGTTGAAACAGTGAAGTTGCTATGAGTAAATGTGAAGCATTGCTTGCCAACTAACCAAAGCTGTCTGAATGACATGGAATGAATAATGAATTTACTGTATTTTATTGTGTGTTCGGGACAACTGTTAAAAGCTAAATTTAAGTAACATTATGTAGCAATTTTACCTTAGGGTTAGGGTTAGCAATTTTAGCTTAAAATAACAGCTTAAAAAATGTTTTGGCGCTACAATAACGTTTAATATGAAGAATGGCCTCTGTGCCATTGCCATACAAGGGTCCGTAGGCATATTACTGCGCTATGTACGTTTCTGGAGCCGCCAGGTTCGTTAGCGATGTTAGCAAGTTTGTCATAACACGCTAGGACATTGATGCTAGTAATAAGTGCTCTTGCGTCGGCTTCCTGGTAATGTTATTGTGATAGCTATGTTGGCTAGCTTGCCACCCAAGTTTCTACTAGTGTCAGGATATTCAGCGATAGTATACGTTCAGCGTCAACGTTAACTACCGTAAGGGGAGCTCCATGCCAATTCCTCCGTTGTGCTGATTTAAAGTTGGACTTGAACTTCTAGCTTCATGATATTTCAGGACGACATTTCCTGTCCACACAGACTGGTCAGATATTCATTCGAGTTTTTTCACCGTCTATGAAGATAGATCAGATTTTATTTCTTCACCCTGTATTGTTGTTCCTAGTCTGATCAGCATTTTGTCTTGTTCAGTGAACTACCTCTCAAGCATGTAAAGGTCTACCAGTAGTAGTTTTCAGCCTCTGCTCTGTTGCGGTGATCTGGTTGCAGACGGTGCTGTGCTGGTGTTTCTCTGGCCCTTGGTGGGGGAGGCGGTTGCATTGTGGTGCATGGGCAGGCGTGGAATCAGTCATTAAAGGGCTGAGCCACTCTAAATTAATCTGCGGTTCCACTCGGCGGGGCGCCAGTGTTCGGAGTGCCTGCTCCGTCTGCGCTAATATCCGCTGACGCGCCGGCAAATGAGCTGGTCGTCAGGCCTCGTTTGATCCCCACTACAGTTTTTCTGGCCTAATCAGCCCAGGTGATTCATTTTTTTTTCTTTTTTCCTCTCCTCCCCACGCTATCTGCACCTCTGCCTCCACCTCCTCCTGCACTCTCTCATCCCTCCTGTCGCGCACGTCCGTATCGATGGATTTTACAGAGCCGGCAGAAAATGAGGCCGGGTCATCACTCGTTTCCCAGTACCGTGCACCAGGTCCTGCATGCCCCAGTGCTGACGGTCCGTGGAGAGCCTGGGAGCTAAATAGAGTATCTTCCGGCTCCATGAGAAAATTGCTTTTTTCGATTGCCAGAGTACCCTCCATTAGCTCCTCCTGGCATCAGGTGCTTGCTTGTAATGGATGGGGTTCACATTTTGCTGCAGAGATGCATGCAAAAAAAATTAAACTTGCATGATTCATTTGTGTGAGAGCGATGTGCTTAGTTCAGTGGGCCTTTCATGATGACCAGAGATGGTTATCAAAGCCGAGAGACGCCCATGTTGAACCAGACGCACACGCTCACAGACAAGCACACCTGCATGAATGCACGCACAAACCCAGACACACAATGATCTCAGTCTCAGCCAGCAGTGGACGGGCCAAGAAACTACAGCTGCTGACAAGTGCCCTTTATCGAGAGGAAACAGACTGTTTGTTTGTGCTTTGGCCCAAGGATTCTTGGTGCTTATCTCTCTTTTGGTTGGTTTCCCTCTATAATGCATGTGCTGAGCTTGTAATGAGTTAAAAAGTGAGTGTTTGACAAGCTGGACCCTGCAGATACGACAGGCACTGATTTGGAGATGGACTGAATGGCCAGCGTGCTCTTGAAGAGGTGCCTAGCAGGTCTAAGGTGATCCAGATGCTTCCCTCACAGATAGCGCTGTGCCACATTTGTCCTCAAGGTTGTTGTGTCCACAAGCAATATGCTCATTTAAAACTACTGCTGAGCAGGACACCACAGAGCAACATCAGGATAAAGTTTCTGATTTGGTGCAAAAGGCTTTGCTTTGCTTGCTAAGGAGGCTTAACTTAAGCATGCAGATGTGTCCTCAAAAGTGCAGCTAGAACTGCCCTTTGCTCGAATAAAGTGCATATACAGTAAGGTTAGGTATTTTTGTATGTAATATTCTCTCTCTCTCTCTCTCTCTCTCTCTCTCTCTCTCCACCCTCTCTCTCTCTCTGTCTCATACACACGTTCACACTAGCAAACTGACAAACAAACACATGTACACACACACTCACACCAACACATGGTGTAATTCTCACTCAGCTTGGTGCTTGGTGTGTTAACCATTCTCAGGATGCTCAGAGTTGGAATTTCCCAATGTACTGTACTTGTCACCATGGCGGGGAGCGGCAACACCCCTTAACCAGTGTGACTGCTGATTGTTTTTCCTAACAGGGTTGCCTTTCACTGGAAATCCTGTCACGGGTGAAAACGGCCCCTATATATGGGCCCTTTCTTCACTTCATTTAGAGTTAACTGCTCAGTTTCCTGTTTTCAATCGCAACTCCGACTCCGCTGAAAGAGTTATCATTCGTGATCATAATTGGGAAAATTTTCCCCCAGGGTAGAAAAGTAGCGCTGCTGAGAGAAACAATGCCGCTGAATTAAGGCTGAGGAAGTGCTCTAGTGTTCAGTAATAGAGGCTTGGCTGTACAGGCGTCCTTGTGAAAAAGGGCCTCTACATAGCCCCATACAGAGAGCATTTTGTTTAGTGTCTTTATGGATTAGCTACTCCTAACAAACGCGTTCAGTGAGCAGCGAGCGCTTGGCCAGACGTCTGAGAGTGTAGTCCTCTGTTGCTCACTCGCACAGTCCGCCCTTGTTTTCATAGCTTCTCTGCATGCAGTCAGCTGCTGGGTCGCTTCTCCTGACTCAGGCATAACTTCATGGCTGCAATGGGAGTCCTCCAGCTTCTGGTCTTTCTCTCTGCCTCCGTCGCTCCAGCAGGGATTTGTTCCCGAAATCCACCCCATACCACCCCACCACTTATTTAGCCCCCTCCCTCTGTTTTCTCTGTCTTGGTTTTGGCAACGTGTCTGTGGTATGCTCCTGTGCATCAAGTTTCACATTGGGAGTGCAGGGGCCAGTCCACAATGAAACAGGCTTCCCTTTGTGCCCAAAGATAGTTTGCCGTAGATAGTTCAGTCTATGATTTGGTGTATGTATAAATATATACATACACATATATACATACATACACACATACATACACACACACACATACACACACACACACACGCACACACACACACACACATACATATACATATATATATATAGATATAGATAGATAGATATGTATATGTGTGTGTGTGTGTGTGTGTGTGTGTGTGTGTGTATGTATATGTATGTGTATATATTTATACATACACCAAATCATAGACTGAACACAAACACACACACACACACACACACACACACACACACACACACACATGGTTTATCTATTGGTGGTTTATCTAATGTCCCTGTTGTGTTTTTTTACTGCCATTCTTTCATATTATCAGAAAACGCTCTGTTATCCTGGTTTACCACCATAACAGAGACACATAATATTTACACAACTTAAATGACAGCTACTAGACATTCACAAAAATATCTAGCTGATGATGTGATTAGATTCCTTCCTTACACACAAATACACTCACACGCACACACACACACACACACACACACACACACACACACACACACACACACACACACACACACAAGCAAACACACAGTTGAGGCACAACCAAATACAAAAATGGACATAATAATTACTCGTGGGTGAACCAAACCAATTAGCAAAATACTAATTAAAACAAACTAAACACATGTTAAGGGCTTACAGTGGCCGGTGGCGTATTAATTAAAGGCCTGTTTTGGTTGGAAATTATTATGACTGGATGTCAGGCCATTATGCAGTTAGGGACAATTTATAGACACAAAGCAGAACCGGGACGCTGAATATGACGTCTGTCTCCCTGCCACAGCGGTGGTTTTTCTGGAGAGGTGGTTTAAATAACAGCATGCCCTTTAGAAGCTGGATGAAACTGAGCATGTTTGGAGCTTTACTCTCCACTGGCTTCTCCATCTCTGGCACTGCTCTGGGTTAGGCGCAGTAAATTAGGCGTACAGCCTGAAGGGCGTGCCAGCAAAAAAACACACACAAACTGACAGACTGAACAATATGCTGCAGCCCACAAATGAAACGTTAGCGTACCACGTTGCGTGCTGAAATGTGTCAGAGTCAGTTCGTTTAGCTGCGGAGGGTCGGCTGTTATGCTGTTTATTTGCATTCTTGTAGATCGGCAAAGGAATCTCATAAAAATGTAACCCACAGAAGAGTTGATGCAAGCAGAAAAAAATTCCCCCCTTTGATTTTGAAAGGAAGTGAACGTGGTACATATCTTAAGACAGAAGTGGGTCATAGACTCCCCCCTTTCCACCTCCCCACAGCGTAATTGTAGTGTAATGACTTGTATACATATTTAGATAACATGCAAATCCGATTGTCAGTGTTAATTGCTCCAGCGGGCTCTATTGTACCCATACTACCCCTCAGCCCCACAGCCAGCCAGTGCAGCCCCAGAGCCATACCCTCATAAAGCCCCACAGCCAGCCAGTGCAGCCCCAGAGCCATACCCTCATGAAGCCCCACAGCCAGCCAGTGCAGCCCCAGAGCCATACCCTCATAAAGCCCCACAGCCAGCCAGTGCAGCCCCAGAGCCATACCCTCATAAAGCCCCACGTCAGGCCCTGCATCTCCTCCGCCTCAGTCACCCGCACCTCGCCTGGCTCCACCCGTCCGTCACCGCAGCCCAGCTCCTGCGGGCGTGCCCCGCTGATCCTAATTACGCTCTCTCCCACGGGCACTCACACTCATCAGTAGTCCATTAGACACACTGGCTCGCCTGCCTGCCTGCCTCGGCAGCATGGAATAGCAGCCCAGGGACTGATCAGGCGCTTTATTAAAAAGCCTCAGTGGCTTAAGCGGTACCTGCGGGAGCAGGAAAACGATCTCGGGCAGGGCAAGAGTGTGTGGCTCCACCAACCCACTCCTCAGGTTTAGACCGCAGAGAGTTGTGGAGAGGAGTGGGTGCCACAAACCTCCGCCCAGCCATGCTATTTGTTAAGAGGACATTTTGCTGCCTGGGTTCTCTTCCATTTGGAAACAGACAGTCTGATGCATATTGGGCTTGAGGGCTGGGAGGAGATGAGAGCAAATGGCCTCAGTGGCCACTGCACTGGATTCTGTGGAGTGTGTGTGTGTGTGTGTGTGTGTGCACCTCCCTCACTGAATGGTTGGAAAATCCCAGGGTCTACCAAAGTGCCACACACGTCTCTGTAATAAAATGCCGATTGGTTATTGCTTCTAAGCACAGCAGGGAGTTCTGGAACAAAATATTAGTTGTCTGGTTTGCTGAGCTACACCAACACATTAACTGGCCCGAGCACAGACAACGTGTTTCTGATCAGCCCATTTCTTTTTTTTTTTTTTCTGGTACTCAAAATATTTTGAGTGTATGTCTCCTGCTGGGATCATTGTACACCATTTGGCTTTTACCTTTTCAGCTTTTCGTCTGCGTGTTCCAGCCCATCCCCTGTGGATGTGCTGCTACCTTGGAGACCCGTGCCATAATAGCTCTGGTGTTTAACAGCAGATTAAATCTCCATGTTGTAGATTTTTATTTTCACCCCCCAAGGGGAGGAAATGATTAAAGGGCCTTGTCCAGAGAGTGCCTCATGATTTTTTAATACCACTTTATAAAACTTTCAGCCAAACAGCGCTTGAAATGTGTGTGTGGCGGTGGCGGCGGCCGAGCGGTATTCGAGGGGTCATGTGTTAAAACATGCCTGCGGTAGCCGGGGATGATGGAGGAGGGTACGGTGGCAGCCACTGTGACCTCATACTAAGCTAAGGCATATAGGAGGAGAACTCCTCATCAAAGGCTCCGGTCCTCACATCACAGCGGTGAGATAGAGGTGGCTCTTTTGTAGACGTGTGTGGCAGCCACTTGAAAAGGCAGAAGGTATTTCCTCTGAGCCGCTGAGGGATTCTCTCATATCATTACCTTAGCCATTAGAAGAGAAAATGAGAGAAATAGACCATGAAGTCTAATCTCCACCGCCCTTAATCTCTTCCCCTCTCTCTCTCTCTCTCTCTCTCTCTCTCTCTCTCTCTCTCTCTCTCTCCTTTCATCATCTCCATATCTGCCTCACTTGAATTGTGAGCATGCACTGCGCTAAAGTGTGAGACTTTGTTAAAGCTATTTGAAAGCCATATACCGGTGCAATACCCACATTTGTAACGGTTGGTGCCTCTGACAAAGAGGTATGGCGTCCTCCGCTTGCGCTTCACAGATCTTAAGAAAAGGTGCGGCAGATGTCCGCGGTGATGCAGATGCATACGCATACGCTGCGGTGGCGGAGTACGGAACGGACGAGCGGTAAATTAAACTTGTGCGATCTCGCCCGGGGCTGAGAACAATCGTCAGGAAGTGATAACATTGGACGCGTTCCCAAAGATTAGACACACACTCCGCTGCCAGCTCGCAGTCACGCCGGTTTGACCTAATTATAAGCACCTGTTGGTGAGGCCCATGCCCAGAGATGGAGGTGTGCAGCATTAGAAGAGGCAGTTGCTGCTGAGGCCCAGCTGTTTGTTTTCAGAGAAGGTACCCCATGGTAAAGCGGGCTGATGCATTTTCATTACATTTGTTTATTGAGCAGATGATAACATCCAAAAACAAAGCAAAACAATTATACATTTGACATGTTTTTGTGTCTCCTAGGAATTGAACCTATGAACTTGGCAGTGTTAGATCCTTTCTCTTACCAGTTGAGCTGCAGGATTACGCAGGGCAGTGTTTGGGTGCACTAATGAGCTCCAGTGTGGAATAGGGGTAGAGGGTACAGAGAACGTTTTTAAGGGTCCAGAGCTTTCCTGATTGTCCTCTGTTATGGAAGAGTCCCACCGTCGTCAAACTTTGTTTAATTTCTAGACTTACAGTGACATTTGACCCAGGTGCTGCCTTAGAGAGATAACGTTTTAACTGGTCTATAAGGAACTTAAGAAATGTCTTCGAGTCATGTGAAACAACGCAGGAGAAAAGAATCAGTAGCCATAAACCACATGCAGTGGGTGTGTGGGTGTGTGTGTGTGTGTGTGTGTGTGTGTGTGTGTGTGTGTGTGTGTGTGTGTGTGTGTGTGTGTGTGTTTTTCATGAGCTCTGACTGTGGAGGGTGTTGTGTGTTCTTAGTCTAAGTAAAAGCAGATGGTCTGGAGATCTCTGAAGGAGCCTGTCATCCCACCCTCCTCCCTCATCCAGTAGTGTGTGTGCACGTGATCTGATCTGATCGATGCCATAGCCCTCAATGTGCTATTTGGAGGCTTTCACCATGTCACTACAGGTGCAAGGGGTGCTATGGGCCGGAGACAAGTTCAGGTTTGCATTTAACAGAAACCTGGGTTGGAGATATGTGCTGCTTCTAAGAAGGGAAAAGATTTTAGTTCATGAGGGTGATTCTTCTGTAAGCCCTGAAAAGATACCATTTTATTTCTACACACACACACACACACACACACACACACACACACACACACACACACACACACACACACACACACACACAGCCCACTCCCCCTGGTAATCTTTTCTTTTTCATCACTGATATCATTGCCATTTGACGGATTCTGTCACAGCTCAAAGCCCAGCACATTGAAATCAGAAACTGTCTGTCAGCTTTTGGCGAGACCTCTGTTATTCCCTGGGCCTATGAGAGGATTGTGGCATTTGGAACTGAGCTCTGAATTGGGCTCTGTATTTTGTGAATGTTAGAGATCATGGCTTTGAAAGCTGTTGATTTTGCTAAGCTGCTCAGCTTTATTGTGAGGTATTAATGCTACTTTTGATTAGCCCCTTCAAACTTTGCCACCTTAAACTGTTACAAATACACAAAAATCACATAGAAAAATCACAAACTAAAACAATGGGATAGGATAGTACCTTCACTGGGGTTTTTTTTCTAACAAAACAGATCCAGATGGTGTTCTTTAGCAGTCTGCAGTCAGAACCAAAAACAACCACAGTTTAGAGGGTTTCAAAACTGAGTCATACTTTTTGTGTGGTCCTGTTTTTAATGACAAGACCAGTCTGTTGTGTCTGTTGACTGGTTCTGTCTGTATATTTTTAGACGAGTGGCACATGTATGTTAGTTTTCACCATCAGTCCAGGAGCCAGTAATACACACTCCTTCCTCAAGGCCTTCTTATTGTCTCATAATGAAACCGTCCTTCAACGGCAATGCAATTTGATGCATTTTAGCATATTTATAACCTTTCTAGGTTGGAAAGGCAGGGAATAAAAGCTTTAAAGACAAGTTTAGATGCCATCTAATAGATGAGGATCTACTTTATTTTAATTTGATTTCAGTTCTGCAGAACATCCACCCTGAAGAATTCAGACGAAAGCAGGTTCATTTGGTGTCCTTTCTGCTATGTGCAGATACATCCTCAAGAAAGCATTGCACTTGAGTGTTGTCATGACTTAAGGCTATAGATCTGTTACCCTGACTTAGCAAGCACATTTGTCTCTGCCTGTTGCCCCGTATCCATCATCTTTTGTGGTGGAAACCTACTGACTTGTGTTTCTTTGGGGACCTCATTTTGGATGTCCTCCAAGAGGACTCATGTTGCACTCTTGCACTGCTCCCCCTACCTCACCCAATAAATCACCGTGACGCAATCATGTAAACTCCCTTTCCCACAGCCCGAGGACCTGAAGTGGTGCTTATTGTAACCAAAATGCCTTATGAGAGTAGTAGGTTAACCCCCAACTTCATTCTTTCTCCAAAGGCAGTCCCCATAGTGCAGACCTATCAGGTCCCTCTAATGGACCCCATCCTGTATAGCAAACAGAGCTTGTTGACCGGCTGTTCTCTTTTTGATAAGCTCCCACCGCCTTTGCTTTGTTTTTCCAGACTGAAAGCACTGCGAGGTTGTAAAGTTCTCACAGCTTGTTTAGACTGTTTATGTGCGGCCATTTTTGCACTTGCACCTGAAGATTACATCTGAAGTTGCGGAGGGCCCTTTGTGTTGAGGGTGATTTTACTTGACGTCTCCCAGCTCGCCCCTTCCTCTGCCCGGAGGAGGAATGCTTCTGATGGTGTTTTAGGAGGTTTTACAGGAGTGCCTGGTGGAAAGTATGCCTAGCCCCTTAGCACCCCCTCCTCCTCCTCCTCCTCCTCCTCCTCTCAGGAGTGCTCCTGGGACTTAACGAGGCACAACTTCTCCTGAAGTATGTCTCTGTGTATGACAAGGACAGAGTGGTGAGCAGGCCAGGATAACGCAACATAGCATCTTAGGGCGAGAAATCCTGATACCAGGCAAGTTAAGAGGCTATATATAAGCACATACTCAAGAACCTACAGTTGACATACTATCAAATTTTCTTCCCTCTATTCTACTGGTATATACCGTTTCTAAACTGACAAGTCTTTCCGATAACCGGTATATTAAATATACTGCATCTTTGACGTGTGAAGTGACTCAAAGCCTTGTGAAGTGTCTAAACACTGAACTTGCCGAAAGCCGAAAACACATTCCTCACCAAACACGAGATGCAGTGTGTTACGGGCACATGTGTGCGTTTATGAGGGAGTCCCACAGTCGGGTCCGTCCCCGCAAGGAAACGATCCAGCCGCAAGACTCCTGACACTCGTAACCCAGCATGGGGTCTGGCCTCTGTGCTCCCACAGACCTGCCCATGAAATCAGGAACGCTGCGCGGGTGCCATCAGGGCTCACGCTCTTTAACTGGCAACTCATCCCTGACCAAACGGCTCGTCACAAGCACCTCTCTCTCGTTTCCTGGGACGTTTTTAATTAATTATTTACATTACAAGCATTATTAATTTACGCTTAGAATCTCCAAGGGCACTTTTGTAATCATTGCGTCTCCGTGTCCTTCGCATTCAGCTGTTGTCTTGTCAGTGTTAAAGGGGTGTTTAAGGACATTATACACACAGTGGGTGCTAAGTGACAAGAGCAAGCAGAGAGAGAGAGCTGCATTTAGATAAGATCCGAAACCAAAATTGCCTATGCGTGTGGGTGGAAGAGATTGGATGTATTTTGTCAATTGCTTAAAGGTCTCTGTTCCCAGTCATATTGTTCTCTGTTGGTGGTGTGGTGTGAGAAACAGAGACCTCACTCAATCATGGCACACTGCCTCCCTTCATTAAGGCTGGTGGTGAGAGTCACTGCCAGCCCCGACACCCCACTGTGAGATCTGCAGCGGGCGAGCCGGTGTCCCGTAAGTAGGCATATCATCTGCGCAGAAGCAAGCGCGCTAAGAACGTAAACATGGAACGGCCCTCCTCTGGTTTTAATTAGGCACGTCAGGAGTGTGCTTCCTGTCCAGCTTGAACTCTCGCTTTGAAGGAGTTTTCTTTCTTTTTTTTTTTTTGGAGCAACTAAATAAATGTTTTGTGTGCCTTTGGGGAGACAAATGGGGCACGGGGAGTGACAAGGTGAGGTCTGGTCTCCTGAGGGGAACTTTGTTCCAGCACACACACACACACACACACACACACACACACACACACCCCGACAACAGGAGGAACACCTTACCGCCTCTCAGAAGCAATAGAGCTGTCAGGGTCTCTGTACAAATGCCTCTGGATAGTGTGAGACTTAACATGGTCCAACATCAGAGGCTCAGGCCTGGTGTTTACCGTGTGTTTTAATGAGAGTCCCCAATGGAAAGCAGATGTTGGTCAGCCCTTCTTACAATGCAGGGCGGCAACGGAGTGTTTTGGGGTCCAAACTAGGTGTCAAGTAGAGCCTCTTCCACATTTTTGTCACGAGGATGGTGATGTTTATGACTCACGGAAGGAGACACATGTCCGGCAACACTGAATGTGCTAATTTGGGTTTTCATTACTGTCTTGTAGGCTCTTACAGGCCACATATTCCACTGTTATTCACCATCATTTGTGTGTAGTCTTTTAGCTTCTCTGTGTCTTGTAGGAAGGTCAGTTGTGAATACTAAACAATATGTGGTGTTTACATTTATGTCATACCACCAAAGTGTAATGTTATTTATTTGTTTTGGTATGTCCTTGCATAGTCCGGTATGTCCTGTGCAATGCATAGGTATCTAAAGGGGAAATTATATTTAACCCCATCCCCCGCCCTGTTTACTCACTGTCTTCAGTCAATCATGAACAAGAGAGATAGATAGATGAGAGAGAGGGGGAGAGAGAGGGGGGGAGAGAGAGGGAGAAGTGCTTTCCCTGACCGCTGGCTCTGTTTTTGGAACTCTCTGAGAGACTTAATTGTGTCCCGCGGGCCTAGCTTAGCCTTCACAGAGCTTTCATGGCCTTTCCTGTCCCGCATGGTGATGCCCCACCCCCACCCCACTGCCAGCTCCACCGCACACCATACAGGCCCCTTGACCCAGTCCGACAAGTCTCTCTTCTTTAATCGTCTGGCTTCAAAGCTATGTGTTTATGCCCCCAACCACCTTCCTCCCCTCGAGACACTAGTCTAGTTGGCCATGGGGGCCTGACAAATGGAGGAGGAGAAGCAGTGAACGGCTGGGGGAGCCCAGTAGTAAACACCACCAAGGAGTTTGGTTGGCATCTGGCAATGAGTTTGGTTGAAAACTGTGACTCCCTCAGAACCCTGGTTTTGGGATTTTCTATGGGGCCAGTTCTTTTACCCAGGAGCCGCTGTACGGAGGCCTGGTTTTCCTACTCAGGGCATCAGCGCTGGATCACTCATGCATGATTGGAATGAATATTGGATGGTTGTTGCCTAATATGTACCACATTGAAACAGAATGCTTACCACAGCACTTTCTGCTAATCCAATATCTATCAGGTCTGTGACCTTCATCTAGAGAAAGTCTGGCGTCATCATTGTTGTCCTTTGGCTGAGACAGACAGTTTAGACGACTTGTCAGTCATCAGCTGCTGCCATGTCCAGACCCAAGGGGCTGTGTTTTGGGATGAGCTATGTCAGAGACAGAGAGGACAAGGGCACTGGACTCACAGGAAGTGTGCAAGGCCACAACATGGAAGGGGATATCCTTTATTGCTTTCCTCACACGACAGCCACAAGGATGCGCTGAGCATGCTAGTGAAATGTCATACTCCTCTCACAGTACCACAGCATTCAACATTTGGATGGAAATGTTGAAGTTTTTTTATTTAAAATGTGTTTTCTATGTGCCTTTTCCCCTTACTGTGTGTCTCTACTCTATACTTACATACAAAGGTATCTATTTGTCTGAGTTTGCCAAACTTCCTTTTGGCATTGTAAAGATGCAAATACTGTTTTGTTCTGCCTCAAAGCTTCCATTAGAGAAAATATGAAGGCCGCCCACGCATAAATGTCAACAGAGACCAATCAATTAGTGCCGCAATGAATGGTCCCAGCGCACCGTGGTCGATCTTAAATGCCATTGATTTGTGTGAGTAAGAATAGGACTGTTTAGAGACGTGCACTTGAGAAAATGCAGATGAGTTCGCATTGTGAGCGCGTTTCTTTCAGCCCGGTTGACCCAATGGTGCTCCAGCCTCCCCCGTGTGATTCAGCCTCGTTCTTATGTGCTCCCCCCCCCCCCCCCCCCCCCCCAGCCCCACCACCCCACCACCTTTCCTCTACCTTCAACCCTCCATCGCTGTAAGATGCAGATCCGCAGATCCAATTGGTGCTCCACTTTTCCTCCCAGTGGGTTGCCATGGTTACCGAACAATAATGACAACTCTCCTCAGCCATGCCCAGTGTGAACCAACAGCACTCCAAACACGGGCTTCGTGGGGTCGAGCACGAACACTAGGTTTCTGAAGAGAACATCTCCCAAACCTATAGCATCTGTATAGACTGTATAGAAGCTGATTATTTACACATTAAACCCAGAGCCATCGTAGAATCAGTTTTCTGATCGACACTCAAAAGAAACGAAACATTGATGAAGGCATTTAACAATAATGCACAGAAAGCATTGCAATCTTATGCTGGCAGCTGGCTTTGTGGTTTCGTATGTCAGGATAACATTGTAGGAAGCGTGTGATTACAGAGGCAGAGCCTCTCAAGGTCCATCAGTCAGTGTCCATTAAGCCTGTGATTGCTTGAGGTAGAGAAATAACATGCTTGACATACTGCCGGGGTGCTGCTCGTCCAGCACGTCTTGTGGGAGCGCTCCCTGTGATGAGTAATGCATGCAAGTGCTGATGGGTCTCAGTCTGTCTGAGCAGTTTGTCGTTCGCCGGGTTCCCTCATGGGCCAAATGTGGCCTAGATTCCAATATTCCACTCCTGTGATGAGATTCTCCCGCTTCCATAGGCACCATTCCTCCGAGTGTTTTCATCCATCACTCCTCGCCCCCTTTGAAACGACACCAAAGTGTTGTCATTCCAAACAACGCGGCTGAATATATATTTTTTTCCCCTGCGCGCTGCGACAGGAATATCAGCCCTTAATTGGCCCGCATCACCTTTGCATTTCCCTTGCAGCTGGCAGACACTTGTGGCGAAAAAAGTTTCAAGCATTTAGGCTCATTAGCCAACCGCAGTCAGAAATGCACACTGGCAGTCAAAGAGAGCTACAGGTAATTAGCAAGGATCGCAGTTTGACGTAAATTATTCATGAGTGCAGATGCTAATCAACTTTAACAGCAAACGCTATAACAGAGAGAGAGAGAGTGAGAAAAGGAGAGAGGGAACAGGAAGACAGAGAGAGATAAAGAGAGAGTTAAAAAGATAAAAAGAGAGTGAGAGAGAGGTAGAGAGTGTTGAACGTGGGTTACAACAATGAATGGTAATTAGGCAAGCGGGAGGAAACTCAGAGCCTAATATCTTGCGGCAGACATTAATATTTCACCTGCTTCCAACACACTCTTGGTTTTGGTTTGATTAAAGCCACTCTGTCCCCGTTAATGTTGCCCTCCAGCTGTGCGGTGAAAAATGTACGCGGGTAAAACACCGCTGCCTTCTCTGCCACTGCCGCGCCACAGGGAGTGTGTCATAAATAATGAATCCTAAATCTCGTCATTTAAGGGGCTTTGAGTCTTATTTCATCTCAGATTCCTGCAGTGTTTGTATCACCCACAGCCCTGTCTCTGCATGTCACTCAGACACCCAAATCAAAAGTGAAAACTCGTCGGAGGTTGGGGGAGGCTCGGAGGCATGACATCTCCTTTGTTCTGTAAATGTAAATCCATTATGTTTGTCCCATGCTGTCATCCAAACAGACCGTTAAAGGCAAACACCAACATGTCTATATGTTTCTTTTTTTTCTTCTTTTGTACAGCTAATGAAAGCAGGAGAAGAGGAGAAACTGAAAGAACTGCACTGACTTGAACCGGGAGGCACATCATGGTACGTATATTATGACTGTGTTTATTTGTGCTTGCCTTGAAGCAGCAGCCTCCACCTGACCCAGCCTCTCCCCATAAGTACCCCCCCCCCCCCCCCCCCCCACACACACACACACACACACATCACCAAGTACAGTCATCCACATTTCAGCATTCCCCTCCTCCGGCTCTCTTCCTTCCTCTACCAGGGCTGTGTGGTGCTGCTTCCCCTTCCCTAGTCACATATGCCAGATACCGCCAATGCCATTCTTTAACGTGAGATTTTCAGCTGAGAGATGCTTACAACGGGGTGAAATAATTGAAAGGAAATCCAAGTGCGAGTGTGCTTGTTGACAGCCTTGTTTGGCTGGATACGGACGGTCGCCTCACAAAGGCCATTGTCACACAGTCACCGGGAGGCAGGCGTGTCCCACACAGAGGCGGCGGAGGCTTTGTCTCTCGCTGTCACGCCGGCGCTCCGCAGGTCTTTTGTGAGAACGCCATTTGCATTGAGACGTATAGCATTCAAATTCTAGGCACACAGCTCCAGACGACTTGCTTTGGTTCCAGGGGTTAAAGGGGCCTTTGACAGATGCACATTGTTACGATTGGCTCCAAAATGGCTCCTTTCTCTTCATCTAAGTAGGAATGTTATTTTCTAGGTTTGTTATGTATCCGTTAGGTGGTAGTAATGTAAAAGTCAAACTCTTTTTATTGTTCTTTAAACTTCTCTCTGTGTGTGTGTGTGTGTGTGTGAGTGAGTGAATGAGTGTGTGTGTGTGTGTGTGTGTGTGTGTGTGTGTGCGTTTGTGCGTTTGTGCGTTTGTGCGTGTGTGTGCATAGCTGTCTGTGGCAAGGAACTACTTTTGCTGACTAAACAATAAAACTTATTGAGAATTTTCATGCTTTTGCCCCTGCACTGCGCAAGTCAATTGCTCTGTAATGGTGTCAGTGTATCAAGCATAAGCACTCTTGTCACATTAATATCTGAGTATGTGCACTCTGCCTCCAGGAGTGCATATTGGATTGGTGCTATAAAAATGGATTAATCATGTATGGCCTCCTGCATAATTATAAGGACACACACTCTCCCTCTCTCTGCATCGCAGTCCCTCTCTCTGCATCGCAGTCTCTCTCTCTCTCTCTCTCCCTCTCTCTCTCTCACACACACACACACACCGACACACACACACACACAGACACACAGACACACACACACACACACACACACACACAGACACACACACACAGACACACACACACACACACACACCCATACACACACACACAATCTGCTTGGGAAAGCTAGAGCAGACGGAGCAGGTGGCTCTCCCCCTCCCATGAAATGTGCCGTTCATTCATTATGCCATGAACTTTTGCCATAGACATGGACGCAGAGCTGCAGTCTTTGTGTTATTACATTTCCTCCCAGTAACACGCTCTGATTCTGTTAGTGCTACTGAGTCAGTTTTGTCTGTGAAGACAAATCCTTTGTGCTGCTGCTGTGTGTATTTTAGGACAGATGGCACCCACATGTGACTTGGGGAGAGAACAGTGTATTCAACCACTTCCATGCCAGAGAGGACAAACACATATCATTCCTTCGTGGATGTTTTTGTTTCTCAACTCATTGCCCTAAATAGTCTCTGTTCTTACGGCCATTTTGAAAAACACGAGCCACAATTCCCTGCAGCAGTGCTTGGAAGTACATTCAAAACCACATGAGAGGAACCACTTGTTTCTGTTTATGACCTGTTTACTCACACTGGAATCATAAATCGTCCATGTCTTTGCTGATCACACCTTTTTCTCCGAGCTGTTATTCTGATTCTGTGTATGACAGACAGTCAAGACTGAATCTGCCTTGAGACTGTTGTGTGCTGTACTTAAACCCATTCTCATTATTTACCGGGGCGGGGGCAGAGGTGTGTCTCCAGATGGTACTGTGACAGGCCCCTGAGTGATCACTCATTAGACAAATGGCCGGCCAACCTGGCCTCCATCTGCAAAGTGCACAGAGCCCTGGGTTCGTTTGCGCCGACAGCATCTTGTGTTAAGTGTTGACACCTAGCACCAGTGTGTAGACAACCCCCTCCCCATCTTACGTCTCCACAAAACCCATGGTTACCTTGGAGACTCACACACACACACACACACACACACACACACACACCACACACACACACAAACACACACACACATACACACACACACACACACACACACACACAAACACACACACACACACACACACACACACATACACACACACACACACACACACACACACACACACAACCTCCACCTCCTTGTCCTTCAAGATGAAGCACCGCTGGAAACTTTTTTCAACCTGTTCGCAAGAGCTCCCAAAGGTCTCATTACCGCTCGGAGGCATCCCAAAGTCAGCCCCCATTCCATCACTCCATATGTGATTTCTCTTTCCATCCCCACACACACACACAAAGAAATAAAGAAATAAATACATTTCTCCTTTCCCTCTTCTCATAGGTCAGCAGGTTCTGTGTTTTTAAGATTAGACTCAGGAGGTGATGACTGCCGTGAAGCGATGGGGAGCGTGAGGTAATGAGGGCCTGAAGCTGCCAAGATGTTGACACGACAGGCAGGGAGGGAGGGACACCGGGAGAGGGGGGAACATGGGATGGCAGCTCGGGCCAAAACACTGGTGACTGGACTAGACACATAATTGCCCCTGCTTGTCACTGGCACAGAGAGTGTGGGCAGAGATACCCTAGCGGCATGCGTGCTGAGCCCCCAGGCCATGGTAAAGGGTGATGATTGCCATTCCTGGCGCTGGTTGTCATACCGTCGCATTACCGTCACATTGCTGCCATCCGAGGGGCTGCTGCTCTTACCCTAGCTGTAGACTTTTCTGTTGGGCAAATCTTGTCAGAGTATGCAAATGTTTACTTTTACAAGGGCATTGTGGGAATGGTACGAGAGTGTCTAGAGATGCCAACACAGGAATGTGTGTCTTAAACTTTGGGTAGGGTGGGACCATTGAGAATAGTCATCGTGAATGAAGTGAACTCTGCACCACTTGGACCTAATTCATGGCAACTGGAGACCTGACTCTATGGACTGTTTCTGAGCTCATTTGAGCTCAACGCGAGCTCTGATACGACGGGCCGAGCAGTTCGAATAACGAAGGGGCAGGGTGGTGGGGGGGGGGGGGGGGGGGGGGGGGGGGGGGTGGGGGTTCTTCTCGAACCAAACGGAGCCATAGATGCTGAATACATTAAACTAAACCACAAGAATGTTGACACTGTTTAACTGCAAACCCCCCCTAAATGCTAAGCAGATCCAAACGCACCGTACTTGGCTCACTCAGTATTATCAGCACAATGCTTCAAGTTGTTAAAGTGGAATTGAATTACTAATAAGACACTGTATAGTGTGTGTGTTAGTGTGTGTGTGTGTGCGGGGGGGGGGGTTCCAGTGCCTTGGGAAACCCCTGTGGAGACTGAGTGACTAGGCCTGGGTGAATCAGAATCAGATCTTATGGCTCTGTTCCTTTCCTTATTTTTTCTTTTTTTCCGGAGTGTGGGAGGGGGGGGGTATCTGCGAAAGAATCACTAGGATAATGATCGTGTAAGATTTGGATCAGATTCAAACTTTGACACTCCACCAATAACACAAAGCCACAGAGCAGAGAGGCCACAGCAGACCGGAGGATGATGTGTGCTTTTCAGCTGCATTCACGCCAACTCCTCCCTGCAGGATTGTGTGGAGGTCATGAAACAATCAGAAAATGGGACGTGACACAAAAAAAAACTCAGTCCGCTTGGTCAAAAAATGAAAATAATTGGATATTCTAAGTCTCCAGTTAATTATCTTTAAAATAAGGTGTCATGTTTAATTTGGTGCAACCAATCCAGAGAAATTACAGAAAATGTTTAAGTTTCAGTTTCAGAGGTATCTTCATTAGGAGGATTCAATAGCTAACAACGAATAATCAATAAACATGTAACCGGTGTCTGAGGCACATCGAAAAAATGATGTATGGTGGTATGATCACAAATGTCATCGATACCTTTCTCATTGTATAAAACTTTGATTTCCTAAAATTTGTTCAAACACTTCAGCCAATGAAGGATCTCGATTTTTTTCCTCGTGATATAAATTGTTAAATCCCCGGGAAGAATTTAGGTCCCTGACAATGTGTAATTTGTACTGTTTGTATACCCCTAAGAAGCTCTCCTGTTGGCCAAAATCTTAGTTTTTACTTCAAATTCTGAGTGAATATTCACGAGGAGCTGTTTGAGGAGCTATACCAAGACCATGAAGTGACCAGACCAAGGAAATGGAAACTTCTGCTCTGACAAAACAGGTGCGAAAGCAGGTCTGAACAAGAACACAAAAAAAAAAATCAATTTCCTTGAGAGAGCGTATACACGTTTATTTGACCTTCAAAGTCATATTTATAGGTTGTCTTACAGTGTAATGTTTTAAAGATGGATAGAGTATAGATTAAGCAATGTATTCACGTAAAAAAAAAAAACATATTTGGATCAATGCCTCAGAAGATGGAGGACCCATTCGAGCAAAGAGGATAGAGGAAGGACAGAGAAAGAGAGAAAGAGAGAGTCCACACATCCGCCTCTGTGGCTCAATAGTCAATCGATCAGCTGCCCGAGCATTTCATTGATCCCCCTCAGCTGCAGTTAGAATCTTCGGCTGGCGGACAGATGCAGAGGCATCTCACCAAACCCAGTGACTTTCACATGTGTCTAATAAGATGGAAGACCATTTTGTTATTGGCAGCTCCCTTCTTTGTTTTTTTTCTTCTTCACTTCCTTTTCTTTCTTTCTGTATTCCATTATTCTTTCTTTTGACCCATTCCTCACTATTGTATTCTGTAGAATGCAGCAGTATCATAGATTCGGACTGGTTTGCTGCTTCCCTATTCATTCTCCATACAGACAGACTGTCTTTTCAGTCGTCAGCTAAAAATAAATGCTCCTCTTTCACTCTTCTGTTCACGATCATGAATTGACTCCATTCTCTGCCTAATTTGCACCTGCATCTTAAATGTAGTAAAAATGTCAAAGCAGGTCTTTTCCTTTTTCAAATTACAGAGGCCTTATTCAAGGAAATAATTAGCACATTACTTCATTATGTTCCTAATAGTCACTGCACAGTTTTCAGCCTTATTGTGGTATTCTGTCTTTGAAGTCATTTGACTGTCTATGTGCCTCATTCATCAAGTATTCAGTCAAATAATCAGTGTTCTGGGCTGCCCTGTTAAAGCAGTGCTCCCTGCCTATGAGCACAGACAGTAAGAGGCACGCTGCCAGACTATCCTTCCGTCTCAGTCTCCTTTGACTGGAAGCATTCTCCTCTAAATCTGACTTGTGTTCATGTGGGAGTCAGCTGCCTCAGTCAGAGCACATTGCTCTTGATGCTGTAGGCGCTGTCCCCTGCATTACACGCAGCACACAGAGCCGTTTAACCAACTCGTGCGGGGCGCTCTCTAGTCAATGCATACACTTCTTCAGATGAAGCGCATTAGTCAGCCACACAAAGATGACATGTGCACTCCCTTGTCAGTCAGATGCATGCTATCAAGGATAAGAATAAAATACTGTTTCTAAACTATGTTTGCAAATTATGTTGCATTTAACAAAATTATAATGCAAAATATATGATAGAATGGGCAATGGGTAATATTATATTTTATTCAATTCTTTTTACTTTAATTATAAGACTGTGTTCCAGAAATTCCGTTTTACCTAATCTCTTTGCACCTCTGCCAGCCATAGCCACCATAGCAGTCCACCTTCCCCCTTCAGTGTGCAGTGTGCACACAAAGTAATTGGTAGGCATGTGTCTAATGAAGTATACTGACTGGTTAACATGGCCGGACCATGTTTTTAATGCTTTATAAAGAGCCAGTTTTGTTGTCCTCAGAGCTTTTATGTTTTGTGATGACTATCCGAATGTGAAACTCAAGTCCTCCAAAAAACTGTTGCTCATAGGTGGCTAGCAGAAACAGAGCCCAATTACCATGCGCTGTTAGTGTCACTGTGTCCGATTTGAGAGTGATCACTGCATTACACCTCTCCTCTGGGTTAGTTATTCATCACAAGGGCAAAGCCATCGGCGGAGTGGCTCAGCATCTCCATAGGAACAGGCTCATCATCTCTGTGATCTCTGTGCTGACTGAGAGATACTGTGGCCTCAACAGGAACTACACGCGCTGCGTGAGCCTGTGTCTGCTTAGCATTCTGCTCACTTCAAAGTGCTGCCGCTCCAGGCTGACTTCCTCCTAATTGGAGGTTCATTAAGGGACAGGAGCAGGCCTCCGGGAAGAGGCTGTCCCTCTGCCAGTGCTTTCTTCCTGCTTTTACTTCCCCCGCTTCAGTCCTCCGCTCCACTCCTCCGACTTTCCGCTCGGCCCAGTGGATTTGCGAATTTCCTTCTGGACATTTCTGGAGATATGGCGTATGCGAGAGAAGAGAGCAGAGAGCTCGCCAGATGACGCAGGTCATCCTGCGACACAAAAAAAACCCCACACGCACACAAAGACACACACACACACACACACGCACACACACACGCACACACACACGCACACACACACGCACACACACACACACACACACACGCACACACACGCACACACACACACACACACACATACACACACACACCTGCTCCCACTGTGCTGTGGAGAGGGTAATTAGCACTCTCCCTGGGGGTCAATTACAGGTGATGATTTCTAGGTCGGCCACTGTGAAGCCGGGGGTCCATGTGTGGCCCCTCGTGACACCGGCATCAGAGGCAATATGACTCCTTATGTATGCATGGTCATGGCCCAGTGGGGGAGGGGGGGGGGTGGTGGCTGGGGTGGCAGACACAGTGTCCTTGTCCCACCAATGATAAATTCATCCTGGGCTGCGTGTATGGAGGTGGGTGGGGGCCTACCGAAGGCTGCTGGATTAATCATATAGCGCGAGTGTCATGCTCAAGGAGAAGCTTTGTGCTCATTGTGCCAGAGGATGTTCAGGTCCAAAGCATATGGCTGGGTCTGCCTGTGTCTCGTGTCTCGCATGAATGGGAGGTGCGTGAGACGGCTGCTTTGATAGTTGTCTAAATGAATATGGATCTACCCATCAGGCACATGAAAGTTAGGAGTAACAAAGACTTGAGTTAAGAGGGAGATAGAAAGAGCGTGAGAGTGATGTGAATACTGTACGTGAAGTCGGGGGAGTGTATGTGAAGTCGGGGGAGTGTGTGGTGTGAATGCATAATCTCTGTGCACGTGTGTTTGTGTGAGTGTGCCCGCTGGAGAAAAAAAAAAAAGCATAGATTTAAGATAACTGCAGAAAACAGGTCATTAGCCTCTGTGGGCCCAAGCGTCCACTGTAATGTGAGGACTATTAATCACGCTGTAGTGATCATGAACCCCAGAGGACCCACGGTACTGTGGCGTTAGCGTTAGCGTTAGCTGCTGTGATGAGTGCTGCTGAAGCGGTGGTATGGACAGCTGTTTGCACACGGTCACATGTCAAGCTGAGGAACATCTAAGCTGTGTGTATGCATACTGCTGTGCATGTTATTTAAGTCGTGTAGCATGCAGTGTTTACCCAGTACCATACAGGGGGTGGTGTTTACGTGTCCTGTTGTGTTCAATTATTACTTTTATGTGCCAGGCTCATGTGATGCACCCCTGGGAAGACTGATCACACCACCAGACTGCTCCTTGTCTCTCTCTCTCTTTCTCTCTATCTTTCTCTCACTCTCTCTCTCTCTCTCTCTCTCTCTCTCTCTCTCTCTGTCTCTCTCTCTGTCTCTGTCTCTGTCTCTCTCTCACACACACGGACAGACTCGGGGTGGGGGGGGGGTGTCTGCACCTCATCCTGTCTGTTCCACCTCCCTCTATCATTAGTGGAGGAGTAATCTAACTTTAGATAATGTTGTAAGGAGGGCCTCCTATATCCAGCAGCTATCGTGGATGTGACGAAACATCTGGAGCCACTTACTGTGTCTCATCATTGCTTTGGATCGCAGTAAGCTAACGGGTCTTTCTTAACTGATAAGAGTGAGTGACGAGGCTCGTGTACATTTGTTTAAATGACTTTCGTGAACGGGCAAAGAAGACGGACGATCTCGACATACATCTGTTGACAGACGGACGGACGCACAAAGCATGGCTTGAGCGATAGAGGAATGTTCCTCTCTCTGATGTCAGGCTTCTTATTTTATCATTGACTGACTTCAGCTCATTACATTAAGGGAAGGCATGCTGTACGGTTGCCAAATGCCTGCAGGCATTTTACAGTTTACCTTTGAGTTATTGGAGAACGGCACGTGGAACCATGGCGTGTTGGCAGTCAGTGGCTTATTCCACAGGACGGGGACAGGGTGTGTGCGCACACGTGTCAGCCGATCTGTTTCTGTCATCAGTACATATAGAGCTCGGTCCCTGCTCAGTTTTGTGTCTGTCCTGTTAGCCATTTTCTATTTCCTACCCTGCTGCTTATTCACACTAGTCATCAATCAGTATTGAAGTGTGCAACCTTGTTGTTTGTTCTATAAAAAAAAATATGTGCTGTCGCAGGCGTGGTGCTGAGTGGTTTGTCCTTTGTGCGCACAGCATGGTTTGCTCAATGACATTCTCATTACTTGCAGAAATTCTTTGCTTTTCAGCCTTATAGAGAAGGTCTCTAAAGAGTCTTCATTAAATGGACCATGCCTGTGGCTCTTCATTTATTTATTTTAAATTGTATCGGCGTATTGTTGATTATTCGTAGGGCCAAGAACTGGAATTCCAAGAATTTTAAAATAGTCTTGAGGTAAATGAGCCATGTTGGTGGCTGTCTAGGTCTGGTGTGTTGTGTCATGGCTATTGCACTTATCCAAGAAGTTCCTAAACGTCCGGGACATGGATGAGCCATGCTTCTTGATGGATTAGCTCTGGTCTGTTGTGTTGTGGTTGTTGGGGTGGTGATCTGAGCTAAGCTTCTTCGGGGCTATCGGCTCCCTCCCCTGTGTAATGGGTGCGGCGGCGGTGGGGGCGGCGGCGGCTCTCTGCGGACCCTGGCCCAGCTCTCAGAGACCCCTGTGCTGATGGATGAGGGTCCGCAGTCCTGGGGGAGTCGTGGGAAACGCTGCCGTGTTTACTCTGCACTTTCTCCAGGGCTCGACGGTGCCAGCGGCCGCTGGCGTGATTTATAGTGGTTCATGCCATCGCCTCTCTCCACGAGGGGGACCCGTCAACTCCCCAGCGCACACAGTTTACCAAGTGCAGCGTTTGCAGTTTTAAAACCATGAAAAACACACAGAAAAGAAACGAGAAAAAGATTTAGTTACTTTCATGGGAGCACAAGAACGCAATTTCAAAATGAAGTTTGGACATTTTAATTGCGGAAAGCAAGCTATTTTTTTGCACATTACACTTCATGTTCTTTGGGGATGGGAGTCTTCAGGCAATGCGCTGTCTCAACGGAATGGAAGAACCGTGCACTGGAGGTTGTGCAAGATGAAGTCTGATATTTTGTGAAATGATTTCCAAGAACCCTATCTAAACTCTGAAGAATGTGTAAACCAAGACCTTGTTAATACAGTCTCAGAGTGAGCCAGAGTGATGATATGATACGGTGTTTAAAGATGCAAGAAGTAATGTCAGCATTTTCTGTTAAACTTCTGCCAGACTGTAGGACTCAACTCCCTCAGTATACATTAACGTATATTTTAATACAGATTAGGTGACTGAAATTTGCCTCAATGTTTGATTCGACAATCAGGCATTTCTCAGTCTCGCCCATTACATCTGATCATTTTTCCCACCACAAGCACATCATTCTCTTCTGCATTAAAATGATAACTTTCTGGTTTCATTGTGCCCAGAGCAGGTTAGAATAGCATTTCTTATGATGCAAACTGGGTCCATAATGTAGGATTGTGTTCAATAGCTCCGACTCAGACTTCAGCATGCACAAAACCAATCCGAACACAGTTACTGCCAGATTTCCAGCTACATCTGAACCCCACCCATTCCCGCACTCACAATTTTTATAAGCCTTTCTCTCTCTCTCTCTCTCTCTCTCTCTCTCTCTCTCTCTCTCTCTCTCTCAATGGAAGGAACAATGGTGGGAACAGGAAGAGAAAGAAGACAGAAAAGTTGACAGAAAATACTGGGCAAATAATACATGCAAATCTCAATTAAAAGCGAGTGCACAGCGGGCAGGGCGATGCGGAAGGAGAGAGGGCTAATTAAAGTGCTAATGGCCCTGAGGGCGCTATCAGCACTCAGCCGCTCACCAGAGACACAATCAATACTTAAGCCCATCATTACGATTGAAGGCGTGTATTTAACTCCGGTTCGCAATCAGTCAATTCCACTGGGTCAATGGAAAACAGGAGCTGGGGAAAAATAATCATTCTAATTAAGAACGCTGAAAACTGACAACTCTCCATTTTTCTCGACGCCAGAAGCAGTGCTCTCCCCCCACTCTGCTCCTCTCCACCCTTGTCCTCCACTCTCATCGATTCCTCCTCCTCCTCACCTACTGACTTCGTCAGATGCTGTGGGTTTTCATTTCATTGGAAAAGGACCCTGTGAAACACCTGTCAGAACATTGCCAGATTGTGTCAGGAGGGGTTTGGAAACAATATACAGGGGGGAAATTGTATTAGTAAAGTCAGCCATTTTATCTAGCCTTTGCATTATATCACCCCAGGGACCTATCATGCTTCCTGGGTCTGTCTGGACAGAAGCAGCACACTGCCATGTTTTTTTTCTTCACCGTAATGTAGAGCAGTTAAATGATGCCCTTGCCTCAGTTCAAAAACTAAAAGGGTTTATGAAACAAGTAAATCATGCTGTGCTCAAGTATAATCATTCCCTGGTGAATATGGGCAGTATGAAGCTCAGGCTCTGAAGTGCACAAGGTGACTGTGCCTGAAATAAAAAACGGCACACTATTATAAAAACATATTTGAAAAAAGACTCAAGCTAAGCACTTTGATTGCATGATATGCACCCTGACTACCCCCCCGAGCTGTAATACCCAACTGTAGTACTGGAGGCAGACTGATTACAGTTTGCTATCAGGACATCTGCCCCCCCCCCCCCCACTGTGTCAGCTCACCTCCACCCCACCCCTACGCCTTCAAATGATTTCCACTCTACGCTGTCCTCACCCACTGGGTTTAGGCAATTGGCCATGGTGGCTGACACTATCTCTAATTATCCCAGTCTCCCTTGGAGGACGCCTGTAATGGCCTGGGCCTGGCTCCTGGCTCCTGGCTCCTGGCTCCTGGCTCCTGGCTCCTGGCTCCTGGCTCCTGGCTCCTGGCTGACTTTACTTTGGGGGTGATACAATGGCACCTGAATGATGGGGGGCAGCTGTGCCAGTCTGGAACATGGGAGGCCTCTAATGAAAAAGACCCAGTTTCATCAAGGTAAAGTGGTGTCCTAATAGGCCCTCATCAGCCAGAGTGCTTTGTCAGGTAGAGGGATGGGCCTCCTTAGCACCAAGTGCCCTCCCTCAATTCATTAAGCTAAAAGGCAAAGCCATGCCTCTAAAAAAGACGCGTTTTCCCCCCAATAATCCCCATGAAATGAAGACGCATAAAGGCTGAATGGGAGTGCTTTGAAACACAACTTCTCTCAGGAGAAAGAGTCGTGTATCCATCTAGAGCTTGTGCTGACAGCATCTGTTCACGGTGGTCACTTTTGGGTCAATATTTTTCGAGAGTGTTGCTTTAAATTAAAGATTACAAACCCTCTGTCCTTTTGTAGATTTCACATGAGAAACGAGACACAAAGACTGTGTGTATATGTGTGCATGTCTGAATGTATATGCTACCAATGTATGCTTGTGAACATGCCTATTTTTGCAGTGCAATAACCGGTGTTTTCATGTTGTTTTTCTCCTCATTCACAGGGGCTAGGAGAGGCTTCTGCAAGGGGGACCAGCATGGAGGGTGACTGCCTTAGCTGCATCAAATACCTCATGTTTGTCTTCAACTTCCTCATCTTTGTAAGTGTTCTTTAGTCACCTCTCTCTCTCTCTCTCTCTCTCTCTCTCTCTCTCTCTCTCTCTCTCTCTCTCTCCCTCGCTCCATCCCTTTCCCCCCAGAATTATCATAATAGCTGAGGTTTTCTGTCCAAAATACTCATTTCACAGAGTACTCACAATCCACCTGGTGCCACGGCCCGACCCAATATATCTCTGCCTGCCTGGATGGGTTGCAGTAAACTGCTGTGCAAATGACTGGCTGTTATTTTATGCAGTCCTGAGACTGGGAGGTCTCAGCTCGTATTATTTTATGTAGGCTCTCGCCATCTCATGTCTGCAACATCCAAAGGGAACGTATTCCCTTCGCCGAGATAGTTCATCAAATGATGTCTTTTCGGGGCTGGAGCAAAACAAGTCTCAAATGTCACGCAGGAGCTGTGGTGAAGTCAGAAATTAAAAACAGGAAAGAAATACCCCACCACCCCCCCCCACCCCCCCTTCAATCACAAACATGTGAGTCCTTGTGGGCTATTTGCGCTACCTTGACCCTTTGGTGATGAAAAGCCGGGGCTGATATTTATCTTCGTCAGTGTTTAGCGCTTCCCTTCCCTTTCATCCTCCAACCGACTGTACAAAAAGGAGGACAGATAAGAAAGAGTGGATTAGAGAAAGAGAGAGAGGAGGGAGAGCAGAGGGGCGAGAAAAAGACAGAGGGAAGAGTCTGCCTTTTCTTCCTCATCAGGAGCTGCTTTGATCACACACAGCTGCGTGGAGGCCCTCGTGGGCCTCGGTGTGGGCAGAATGTGGAGTGGGCTGGGCTGGTGGGTGGAGTGGAGTGGGCTGAGGGTGAGGGTGGGGGTTTTAAGCACGTCTGGATGTCAAGATGTCATTGAGACACTGCGTGGAGATACCACTGCAGACAGTCCACTCTGAGCTCATCAAGGTTCAGACGCCTCACCATATGAAGGCAGACGGAAAGATTGCGCAAAGCTTCTTGCAAACAAGGGAGGTAATGATGACAGAACAGTATTTATTCGAAAAAGAGAGCCCAGCCATTTATTTCCCACATAGTGAAGCCGCTCGCCATCTTATTTCCCTTGTCTTTTCCAATCAGTGAAGTGCGTAACTCAACAGACTCCTCCTGCAAACTCGCACTCCCCTATAGCAGAATTACTGCTGCCTCTGCTTGCCAATATTGACTTCACACCTTAAACACTGTTTATCATGGGCTACCTTTCGATGCATTCTGCCTGAATATCAAGCCGCTGTTTATCGCCTGAAAGCACCGTGTCTGGCGGGGAGCTGACAGTTGGACAGACACTGAAAGATTGCTAATGCGACATTTATGAAAAGAATCCCAGGTTGGGCTCCGAAGAGAAAGGGATTGAGGGAGGTGTGTGTGTGAGGCTCTTATCTCCGGCTCTCCAACCCTCCCCAACCACCTCCACCACCCTCCCCATCTCTCCCAGTCCTACCCACCTCCAGCTAGTTAATCACCAGACTGTCGCCTGCTGGAGTTTCTGTCAGGGTTTTCAGTGAAAGCTGTGGGGGTTTTGTGTGTGTGTGTGCGCACGCCGGAGCACAGCGTGTGTGTGTATGAGTGAGTGTGTGGTTTGTGTGTGTGTGTGTGTGTGTGTCTGTTTGTGTGTGTGTGTGAGTGTGTGTGTGTGTGTGTGTGAGTGTTTGTGTGTGTGTGTGTGGTTTGTGTGTGTGTGTGTGTGTGTGGTTTGTGTGTGTGTGTGTGTGTGAGAGTGTGTGTGTGTGTGTGTGTGTGTGTGTGTGTGTGTGTGTGTGTGTGTGTGTGTGTGTGTGTGTGTGTCTGTTTGTGTGTTTGTGTGTGTGTGTGTGGTTTGTGTGTGTGTGTGTGTGTGTGGTTTGTGTGTGTGTGTGTGTGTGTGAGTGTTTGTGTGTGTGACAGGTAGATGATTGGGTAGAGCAGAGCTGGCAGAAGAATCCCTCCCCCTCTACCATCCCCACCCCGCAGCATGGTATCTCACTAGTAATGTCTCCATATATACTGCCCTCTTTTTACACCTCACCTCCTTTGCTTACCTCCAGCTTTAAAGCGTTATATGCTTCGGTTTATTGTACTGAGGGAAATGGCGGATCTGTGAATCAGTGTGGTTATTTTGGAACGTGGAGGAGTCTGAAGTGAGCCTAGATAAGTATAGTGGGGGATTGGCAGGCACTTCAAATCACTTTTTGTTGCTGTGAATAAAACAGCAAATGTGTACTGTGACTGTCAGAATGTGCGCTCAATGTGCTCTTCAAACTGCTCCAACCACACACAGAGCATGATTCTACTGATGCCCCAGCACTGTGTTTTGTATTATCTTCTCAGTATTAGGGCTCCGAGGTGTCTGTAGGCTTTCTGTAGATAACCATGGATCTCTCTCTCTCTCTCTCTCTCTCTCTCTCTCTCTCTCTCTCTCTCTCTCTCTGTCTGTTCCATATACTTCTCCAGCTGGGTGGCTCCTTCCTCCTGGGTGTGGGGGTGTGGGTGCTGGTGGACCCCACTGGCTTCAGAGAGATAGTGGCAGCGAACCCGCTCCTCTTCACAGGGGTCTACATCATCTTGGCCATGGGGGGGATGCTCTTCCTGCTGGGCTTCCTGGGATGCTGCGGAGCCATCCGGGAGAACAAGTGTCTGCTGCTCTTTGTGAGTGTCTCTGATTTACATGAGTGTGTGTGTGTGTGACGGGAGGGGGGTGTCCGAGGGTAAACATCAGATTTAGCAAGTAACAGTCCATTCATGGTAGGAGTTCCTTTCCCCATCATTGCTAGGCTAGGCTAGTTAATAACTTAAAACAAGTGAAGATTTGATTCATTTACTTTCTCAACCTTGACTTTTAATGCCACTGTTACATTACCAAACTAATGCTTCAATGGATCTGAAAACCACATAAGCTGACTCGTCAGATTTCTGTTTTGATAAGAAGAGATTGCTGATTCAAATGTAGCCCCATTGAATTAACTGAACACATCTAGGATATTGTCTATGCCTCTCTTGCTGTCTTAGCATCATAAATACAGGCAATGCATGCTGTACTCTACACACATGTATTTATTAAGGTAGCTTAATCCACCTCTTTCCCTCTTCACAGTTCTTCATGCTCATTCTCATCATCTTCCTGGCTGAGCTGGCTGCCGCCATCTTGGCTTTCGTGTTCCGGGAGCATGTAAGTCACCTCTGTGTTATCAGGCCGGCAGCGTCCTCCCAGACTGAGAGTAATTGGTTTCATCAGAGCAGCGTTAACCATCCCTTCCCTCCTGTCTGTGTGCACAGCTGACCCGAGAGTACTTCACCAAGGAGATGAGGAGGCACTACCAAGGCTACAACAATACAGATGTTTTCACCTCAACATGGAATGCCATCATGAACACGGTAAGTGCTCCTCTCTTCATTATCACATCCGTTTTAGTCAGAAGGGTGTTATTATTATTTGTCAGCGGGGTGTACGCTCAGTTGTTGGGATGCAATAAAATAAGAAATATGTTACCTCTCTTCTCCCTTTTCCGTTTCCGTCTGCCTCGGTTCATTGTCTGCCTTTTGAGGCAGTTGTTACTCAAGGTCTCTACTAGGCAAAAGGAAGTTTGTCTTCCTCTCACCATGAAGTCACTGTAACCATGTGCTTGGGCTTGGGAGCTTAGGTCTGAGTTTCTGTTGTGTTAGAGGCAATATTTACTGTGTAATGAGAAAGGATAGACTCGCAATCTATGACACAAGAAGGAACAGACTGAAGAATCGGAAGGAATAATGTCTCTCTCCCTCTGCAGTTTGAATGCTGTGGAGTGAACAGTCCTGAGGACTTTGAGGACAGCCTTTTCAGGGTCCTTCATCCGAGCGACATGGTGCCCAAAGCTTGCTGCCGGAGGATCACCCACCCCGGAGAGGAGCACGAGTGTCTCATGGGCAGCATGATGTTCCGCTACAACAAGGTCAGACCCCATGCACATCACATTTCATGTATTACAATGATTTATGTGTCAATGACAGAAATACTGCCATGTTTGCCGATGTTTTGACTAACAGCAGGATGGACAGGATGTAATTCCCGATTACATCACTATGTAATTCAACCACAAAGGATGTGACATGGTTTACTATCAGCTTTTTCCTGTAGGTGTGGTGAAGGTTAATGGCTTAGATTATTTATTGAACCAGTCAGACTTTCTCTTAAACAGTTGCCTCTGTCTGCCGTTTCTCCTAACAGGGCTGTTACTCAGCAGTGGTGGACTACTTTGAGATGTACATCTATGTGGCTGGAGCTCTGGCCATCGTGGTTCTGACCATTGAGGTAATATCTGAAAGATAACTTCTCTTGAAGTGTTATATTGTGTTTGTCAAAGTCATATCAACACTCATGCACTCCCCTCTGGCTGACCTGACTGAGATAGCAACTCTTGCCTTGTTTCACTGACCTTATGAAAGAGCGTTGCCACTCAAATAGTTTCTTGGCTTATACAGCCACCTAGTGGATGTAGAGAATTCTTTGGGACACTTACTGTGATTTCATATTCCCTCTTGTGGTAACCTGTTAAATTGCAACTTTCATTGTTCTCAGTGATCTGTAACACCCACCCACCCAGCAATAATGAGTTACTCAGCACTCAGATATTAGTCCTTCATTAGTCCAACCCTTCACCCCATCCACTAACAATACAGATTAAAAACTAAATATGGACAATTGGGAGCATTTTTTTTTTTTAAACGGTTACTATACGGAATATGGGATTGAGATGTATGTATGTAACAGAATATAACATTCAAGTCTGTCATGAACATAGTGGTGACTGTTTGTTTTCTCCACAGCTATTTGCCATGGTGTTCGCCATGTGTCTCTTCAGGGGGATTCAGTAAAGACACAGGGATTCGTGGAAGGACAATTTTTCAAAAGGGATATCACCAGAAGCAGAAAAAAAAAACATTTGTATAAAGTTTTTCTCTTTTATTTTTCATTTTATATATGACAAATTGAAAGAAATTTCATTGGCTGAACAACCTGTACTTCACAGCTGGACCTTTGAGGTACTTGGTGACAAGAAATAAAATAAAAACACAAAGAGATGCAAACATAGGACAGGAACACATAAACAGCGTCACAGAGTATATCTGGACCCATTGTTTGGAGTGGGTGGGAACAGGAGCTCAAGAAGCCTTTACAGAAGAGGAAGAGGACACTGCACTGACTTTGGATGAAGAATATTTATACTGATTAATGTTGGCTTGTCTGTACAGAAATGTGTGTTTTTTTTAATGTTTCACTGTATAGCCTACTTAAGCTACAGCCATTCTCTAACAACACAGCCCCAACCACTTCTTTCTCATGAGACACAAGTCACAAGCTGTGTCAAAGCCACACATCTTAAATGCTGAACACTGTTGTAAATTTGCTCTAGAAAACCACTTTCTATGTCTTTTCTGCCAAATGCTAAAATGTATGTGTTAATTGTATGTGTGTATGTGAATGTGTGTTTGAGTGAGTGAGTGAGAGAGAGAGAAACTGATTGTGTGGCCTTTTTTCCTTTGCAACCCTCAAGCTTGAAAGCCAACTTAAGTTGCATTTTATTGTATTGTGATGTTAATTGCAATAGTGATTGTATGTGATTTTAGCTGAAATGTTTGTGTATGCCTTTGTATTAGAATCTTTAAAAATAAGGATGCCATTAAATGACTCTTTAATGTGTTTTGTGGTGTTCCTGATGCTGTTCAGTTCAGTTTCCATCTAGACATACAAACTGTGATCGTTCAGTTTACATTTAACATTTTGATTACACAGTAGGCCTACTGCTTAAGCAGTATGACACGAGTGAGAGTCGAGTTGGTAAAGGATATGTGTCATAAAGGATAAGTGAAATTGCTTTCAGGCTAATACTACAGACAAATTGAGCCTGATAATACTAGATTGTGTTTTCTTTCGATTTTGGCATTCTCAGCCACCCAAAAGAGTTCCAACCTGAGTTTTTAGGCGTCAAGCGTTGCCAAGCAACGGAAACTGTCACTGCAGTTGAACCAGAAGTGCTTTTTCAGCAAATTCATTTATACACTCATCTGTTTTTACCTTTCATGTAAATTGACACATTCACAGTACTCCACTTGCTCCCTTTCCTAAGTCGAAAACTATCATAGGCCTAACGTTATAAAATCGCTGGATGAAAATGGATGGAATGTTGACGTACTATTCAACGATTGAAGTATCAAACCCGGAGTGATTACTAGCAGTGAGGAGACGAGTAAGGTTGTTCCTTCACTCATATCTTCACTCATGGAATGCCTCTTGTCCAATCAGAAATTAATAAATTGTTGGAGTAAATCGTAAGTATTTGCTTAGATGGACAGTGTTGTTGTAGAGAAGGCTATTTCAGTGGTGATATTCCACACAGGTAGGTTTTACACGTTTCTGAGCCGTAAATACTGGTGTATTTGATACAACTTGTTTATGACCATCGTTTTTTTAAAGTAAAACAGCAGTCTTACACGATGTCGTGCGAACTACTGAAATGACAATGTACAAAGGTTTAAGCTAAACTGACTAAACATTCTTTCAAATGGACAGTTTATGAATCCACCTGTGACATAGACACTCACAGTTATTTGATTTGTCATACCACATGTTCCAAATGTCACAGTAATAGCACAGATCTGGCAATTCTGTGACCTTCTGTGACATTTCTCAACTACTGGTAGTATTACTATATCCACTGTATAGTTTCTTACCAATCTATGTTAGCAGAGCTGTTTTTTTTTTGTTCCCAAGGTAAACTACTATTACAGTAACCGTATCTGATGCTCATGTGCTGTCACAGAGCCAGGAAATGGCAGATTGGATACAGTCAGCATTGCTGAGAATCCATGACCGACTTCCTGAAGAATTCCATCAATCTCTGAGGAAAGGAAGATCAGATAATAAACCCTTCGACCAAATCCTGACAAATGTCACATCAGATGAGAATGAGCGTGAAGGGAGTGGCAGTACTAACTTCACTTCAAGGTATGGATCCCTGTGACAACCCTAATTACTATCTTACAGATGTTTTAAACTGTATTTGAGTGACATGAGATTCAAATGTTAAGCTCTGTTAGATGGATTTTGACATTGTGATACTTGTGATACTCTCTAAAAGAGGCAAAAAGAGAGATGAGGGCCGTGCACATGCCTATGCTGTGAGGCCAAAGGACCCGACACATGCATACATTAATCAATACCACAACGTGAACAACGAGCGGGGTAAGGCCTTGAACAGACGGAGGCAACAACCAAACATCCTGGAGAGCAATGATTCTGCATGGGACCAGCGGAACAGAGGAAGGCTCAAGATGGCCGACCATGTGGACATTCCCCTGCAGCACCTATCTGACAGTGATGGGGAGTCCACAAACTGCTGGGGCCATTTCCAGAAAGCACTGCGTGGATGTTGCATCAAACAGGGGGCTGAACAGACAAACATGGAGTGGGAGAGACTAAGAGATGAAGAGAGGTGCAGGGAACTGAGAAGGATCCAGAAAGAGGAGAGACAAAGGGAGCAGCAGAGAAAGATGGAGAAGGAGAGACAAAAAGAACGGAAGAGGCTGCAAAAAGCAGCAAGGCAACAGGAGATTAAGAGACGAAGAGAAGAAGAGAGAGAAAAAGAGCTGCAAACACTGAAAGAGAGGGTGCTGCAACGGTGGGCAGAGACAGTAGGTCAGCAGACCTGGCGACTGACCGAGGAGGAGATAAAAGAGTTGCAGACGCTCCAAAAACTGGAGGAAACTCTTCATCTTCAGGTCCAGAGACTGCAAGATGGGGAGACCATGCCAGAGACGTGGACCAGCACACAGAGCGAGGATGAGAGAGGAGAAATGGAGAGGCTGAGGCAGAAGGAAACATTATCCCACCTGAAACAAGATCCAAATCAAATGAGAGACAGAGAGACTCTCAGCAAACCAATGAGAGAGACAGACAAGGCAAGTATATACTGTAGGTATTTAACATTAGTGGTAATGGTAATGGAGAAATGGCACAATACAGTATGTCGTCATTATATATCTTTTAGTTGAAAACTACAGAATATATAATTGCAAAAACTCATTTTCAATTAAGATTCATGAAATATTTGATATTTCAGCGGGAGATGGGGAGAGTTGGACGGCAGGCAACAGCAGGCATGGAAGCAGGCAGAGCGATGACAGCTGACCTGCAAAAGACATGGCAGATAACAGGAAGCGGTGAGATAAGCAGAGACAAGGTACGCAACCTCAAGATGGAGGGAAATAGAGAAGTCTTGGCAGAGACATACCGAATAGCTCAGCTGGAGAAACTGAGAGAGGTGGAGAGAATGAGAGAGGTGGAGAGACAGCGAGACACTGATAGACATCAAGAGAGAATGAGAGAGATGGAGAGAATGATAGAGATAGAGAGGAAAAGAGAAAGAGAGCTGGAGGAAGATTGGACAAGGCAAATGGAGAGGCTGGAAGAGAGGAAGAAAAAGAGGATGAAAGACATGGAAGAAGAGCTGTATGACAGACAAAGAACAATGGAGAAACAACTAGAGGAACGAATAAGAAGAATGGAGACAGAGTGGGAGAGAAGAGTGGAAAAAGAAAAGGAGAGGCAGCGTCAGCTGGAAAAACAACTTAAGGACATGGAGGAAAACTATGCTAAGGAAAGTGAAGTGGAGCAAAAGAAAAACGAGGATATAAGGGAGCTTGAAAGAAAAAGCCAACAGGAGTGGGAGGCAAAGATACTGGAGATGGAACGTAAGATAGAGAGAGGGGAAGTGATGGCTCAGAGAAGGGAGGAGGAATTGTTGAGACAGATTGAACATCAGCAGAAAACTAAAATGGAGGCACTGAGACACACAGAAACAACAATGGGAAAAGAAAGACAGAGACACCTGGATATTCAGAGAGGGCTGGACCAAGAGAAGGACGAATGTCAAGACATGGGATCAGAGATACAGAGAGAGAGAGATAGAAAGAGCACTATCAGGGAACACGTAGAGATCACAGAGCGAAGGCTGGAAAATGAGCAAAGAGAACTTGAGAGACAGCAAGAGATGAATGAGAAGGTTAAGAAAATGGAGCAAAAATTTGAGATGGAGAGAGAGATGGAGCGAAAGAGACATGAGGAAAGATGGAGGGAATTGGAGGACAAAAGTCAGAAGGAATGGGAGAGGACAAGAGAGCTGGAGAGAAAGCTAGAGGCAGAAAGAGAGACGGCTCAGCAACAAGAACAGGAGTTGTTGAAGATAATGGAAGAGCAGGAGAAAGCAAAAGAGGGAGAACTGATGAAAATGGAAAAGCAGAGAGAGATTGAGAGAGAAGAAAAAAGAACAATTGAGTTGCAGACACCCAGAAAAACAGAGCTGGATAAAGTGATAGGCAAAGGTAAAGAATGGATGAAAGAAATTAAGCAAAAAGTAGAGAAAAGAAAAGATACAGAGCTAGATTTGCAAGATGGACAGAATAATCTGGAGCATAAACAACCAGATGAAAGAGAAAAATATACTGAGGAAGAAGAGAAATCAACAATAGCAGAACAGAGGAAATCAACTATCAAAGGGATGGACTGGTTGAGAGAAATGAGACAAAAAGAAGAGAAAAACAAACATATCACTCAGCAAGAGGAACAGCTTTTTCTGCAGAATACCTCAAAAGAAAGAGCAGAAGAGTCTGTGGTTAGACCAGTGGAAGAAAAGGACAAACCAATCCAAGGGATGGAATGGTTGAGAGAATTCAAGCTAAAAGAGAAGAAAATTGTAGATTCAGGAAGTAATATAACAATTGAGGATGAAATAAATCAAAGTACAAGTAAGCTAATGGAAGGAAAGACAGCAACTATACGAAAACATGAGCAACTGGAGGATGTCTGGCTTGGAGATATGGGCCTAACGAAAAGAGAGGACAAATGGAGTGAGATTAGGAGGAAACATCAGCGAAGCAGAGAGGAGAGTAGACAAGAGCTGGGGAAACATATCGATCAAGGAGAACAGACAGAAAACAACAAATGTATGGTGCTGAGCCCAAGAGGAAGAAATGCAGCGAGAAAGAAAGATGCTGAAGATCGAAGAATGACAGAGGTGAATAAACAGGGAATTAATGAGGTTAAGAACTTGGAAAATGAGGGAATGGACTGGCTCGAAGAAATTAAGCAGAATGTGGTGAGAAAGAAGAGAGAGAGTTTGCAAGAGGGACAGCAAATTATAGATGAACAACTATCCATTCAGAAGGAAAGAATGGGTGTAATGAAAAACAAGAGAGAAAGAGAAATGGAAGGGCAGCAGGTGGAGAGATGTGGACAACTGGATGACTGGCTAGGAGGTATTGATAGAACATTTGAAAAAGAGAGAGAGAGGGAGCAAAAGAAAAGTGAAGAAAGGTGGAGTGAGATTAGCCAAAATCGTCAGAGGAAGTGTGAGGAAAAGGCCCAAGAACTGGGAAAGCAGCAAAAGCAAGAGACAGAGATGCAGGTGACTAAACAGAAGGAGCTGGTGAGACAGACAGAGGCAGAACCCAACACCAAAGCAGAGGGACTGCTCGACATGGTGAGACAGACACAGAGAAAGAAGACTGAAGACACACTGACTGGGATGGAGACAGAGGGGCCAGTAAAGACAGTCATGGCATGGCAAGGTGACAGCAAACGGATGGATGGATGGGTGAACATACAGAAGAATGATGTGGAGAAGGACATGGGAAGAAATAGGAAGGTGGACAGTGAGATGAGGGAGGCAAAAGGTTGCAGCGGACAGGAGCAACTGACAGAAAGAAAAGGGGACGTTGAGGATGTTGCAGGTGCAAAGGCAGTGAGGAGAAAGCTGGAAGACAACCTGGAGATGGAGAAGCAAACAAAAAACATGGAAGGATTCATACAGTGGGGGAGGAAGGGGGACGTGGATGCACAAACGTGTAGAAGTACTCATCAGACTGACCTTGACCACACGTCATGGGGTGCAGAGAGGCAAGCAGCCCTGCTGGCGCCAAAGACAGTAACAGGGCACTGGAGGGAAGATAAAGATGCGATACAAGAAGACAAGACAAAGCCTGAGATAGAGGCAGGAAAGGAGAGATCAGATCAACACACCAGAGAAAACTACTGTAATACAAAGACACTGGGCATCAATCAACACACAGAGACACAGAGACAGAGTGCAACCAGGACAAATATTGAGACAGAAGGAAATGCCTGGATAGACACGATGAAGGAACATAAAGAGTTTGAATCTGACCAAATCCAGAAAAATGATAAACCTGTGGAGGTTACTGGGCATAGATCTGAATTCCAAAACATAACAGACAAACAAGCAATCAATTATCCTGCCAGAGTGAAAGGTCCTAGAACACTGTATCAGCCAACTATTCAGGCTACCAGTAGTAGAAAGCCTAGAATTATTCATGTTAAGTCATACATACAGAACCATACCAACCGAACACCTGACCCAGTGGTGCCTGTAACTAAAATAACACCTACTACTGATTATCCAAAGCCCACCTGTCAGGTAGTAGATTGCAAGCACGAAGAGAATAACCAAGAGAACACTACTGTGCCATCCCAAGGTCAACCCAGGGATGACCCCAATATCTGTCAAATCTTAGACGTAGACAGTCATGAGGATTGTGGTCTCATACCCTTCAAAGGAAGGCACATTCCGATGTCAGAAGAGGCAATGAGAAAACGCTCTGCAGAGCAATTAATGCAATTGAATGCACCCGCCATGGAGAGTGAAAGCAATGGACATACCACAACAACAAGTGAAGATACAGGTCAGCGGGCACACGTTAGCTGGCAGAGTGACACTAATGAGAAACCTAAAAGAGACAACACGGCCATCGTGCCATCTGAGAGGGAGGATGAACCCCAGGTGAACACAGAAGGGCAAGTAGCCCAGGGCAGCAGGAATCCCTCTCAGGCCCAGAGTCTCCCATCAGATGTGAGTGAGGAGGAGGAGATGAATGAAGAACAGGCTGAGAACACTTCACTACCCTCGGATGATGACATGGCACAGGAAGACATTCCAGGCGGCACAGAGCCCAATGAGACGGGGCAGAGTGGTGGTGTGAAGGACAAGAGTGTGAGGAAGAGGATGTTTGGATGGGTTAATGAAAAATCCAAAAACTACTTCCAGAAAAAAATTGACAGGACAGCTGTGAGAGAAGAGGAAGAGGGAAAGGACTCTCACCAGAAATGTAAGATATCCAACAGTTTTGTCAATTCACTCACACTGTGAATGGTGAGTGTATTCGTTTGAAATGAAAATGTTATACCTCTTGGAGGAATCGCTATTGTTTACTGAGAACAATGTCTTTATTATGTTCGGTTAGGGTATTCGCCAGCAGAGAGGGAGCAGAAAAAGAGGAGGTTATTACTGAAGGCAGAGGACAAACGCCGACAAATGCAAGAGTCCTGGCAAAAGTGGGAGGCCAAAAGGACAGACAAAAAGGAGAAGAAGAAGATCATGAAGCAAGAAAGGGCGAAGGAAATTAAGGAAATTGAAGATACACTGTGGTTTTCAGAGGAGGTTGTTTCACTAGGATTTACACGGTTTGTAATTGGTGTTCTGTTTAAACATTTTAGCAGTAAAATAGGAGAGGTTTTTAAAGCAACGTTATGCAACAATTTTCCACTTTTTGAGGAATGTTTTATAAGCAACTACTTTTGGTATTATCTTTAAATTAGTTTTGATGGTATATGGTCATATGAAGGACAGATAAACACCCATCATTCCCACCAGCCGTTCAGGCTATTCACTATCAATTTGAATTGTTCGAGTCGGAACACCCCATGAGAATGTAAGAAAAGCCTTCATAGCACAACACCGGCAACAATATTTCCAAAAGACAGTTAGCATGTAAGCAAGGTTATTAGTGCAAACTGGGCTGTTGGTTGTGTTTGCAAGGTTTTTGTATGCTTATTAGGTAGGTAGCTTGCTAGTTTTAGACCAAACTCCATAATGCTGCTTTACATACTAAAAAATGTTCTGTTCATATTTCAGTGAGCAGTTCAGTGACCTAGGCTCAGGTCTAGAAAGAAAGGGGAGTTTTTAGTATTTTTCATCTATCATCGCCATCATCATCAACAACAGCATCATCATTATTCTTTTTTTTATTATTATTATTATTTGAATAAACAATATTATTACATCAAACAATATTATTGGGGTGTGATGTTTTACTTGGCACATTATCATCAGCATGCAATCATTCCCAAACAAACTGCAGGATTGTGGAGTTATTAAGTAAATTGTGTAGTTCATGTTTTTAGCAGATGCTTTTATCTGAGGTAACCTCAAAATGAATAGTTGACATGATACAATAGCGCAGGGCCTGCAACCAAGGGTGGCCAAAAGGGGGCGCTGCCAGCAAGAATACAAACCTGAGTAATTCACACTGTAGCAGACAGATAACTTGCCAATGGCACTCTGTCCGAGAGAAGATGGGTGCGGGATCTTCATGTAAATTTACCTCCGTTTTGGTGTATTTGGACTGCAATCCATATTCAATCATGTCATGTCATTCTCACTTGTGGAAGCTGGAGCCGAGATGAGAAGCCAGCTACAACATCCTGTGAAGAGATGAATCCAGCTATAATTGTCTAATTGTTCTTTTGCCAGCGCGATATGAATCTCACTGTGTTGGATTTTTCTTGTCTATGTATGGTTGCATTATTTGGTGCCAGACACTCACACACGGCTGCTAGAAGTTACATATGCATATGCAGGGGTACTGTATTGGTTTACCCTCTTTGAATTAACACGCATTCTGTGGAGGACATTTACACTTGACTATGTTTCTACTCCAGGTAGATTCTGTATGATAGGCCTACATCATTTTAAAGTTTTATTTATTTATTTATTATTATTATTATTATATGAATTAGTATTGGTTGCATTGGTTTTGTATTGTCACAGGAATTTCTGTCACTCTTTTTAGCAGTTATCACATAAATAAATGGTAGAAAAATAGCCAGCCAGGTTCAGAAAACGTACTCAATTTTTAAGAGTTGAAACTCTCATGAATACCTGTACACTGAAGAAATTCACCCGAATGCGGTAGATCTCCATTTTGGGCATCTGAACACTGGGGGGCAGTATAGTAGAGTGTATGTGAGCTGTGTTTGTAATGCAGCTTGACAAATCAGCATATAAATTGTAAAGCCAGGCCTTTTACTTTGAAGCATTACCTCGTCATAGATACACTGGATTCAATTCATTTGAATTTGAACTTGAAGTTGTATCAACAGAAAAAAAATGCTTTAAAAAGTGTAGATCTATTTTTCCTATTGTAGCAGTGGAGTACACTGGAGGCTTATCTTGGGCTTCTTGCTGTTTCTTGAAGAACCACACACAGGAAACAACTCAGGGACTTCTACAGAAAGCAGGCCGACATAACACATTAGGTAGGTGTGGGCAAATACACGAGCAGAGAATCACATACACTCTATTACGCATAGCACACAGACTCAAAAGGATAACAGAAATTCATGCTAACATCAACACAAGCTAGAAAACACATTCTCACATGCACACACGTGCAGTATTATGGGGTGAAGTAATACACGCACAACCCCTTTCCACGCTACATAGCCCCCACCTGACTGGTCAATTGTCCCCAGTGTCCACAGTGATCCAGGCATTCAAAGTCCTTCAAGCGCTGGGACAGTTGTGACACTGGGACGCTCTCCAGGGGCCTTCATCTGGTGCTGCTGAGGGCATGAGGGCACCTGGTTGGCTCCTGCTGAGCTGTGTAGTCACACCAGTGGACGTGTAGGGCTCCAGATCCTGGTGAGACCCAGGAGAGAATAGGGTCTTGGCTCAGCTCTGGTTGCAGTTGCTGAGGATCATTGAACTCCCATCCGTTGTCCTTTCCTGTGGCCGCCTCTGTTGCTGAAGCCGGGGGATTGCTGTCACTGCTCCTCGCTGCTCCTCGCTGCTCCTCGCTGCTGCTGGGGAGGTGTTACCCTCGTTCAGAGAGGAAGCGTGCAGACCATCCATCCTCACCACGCTGCCAATGCCAGCGCTGTTCCTCCCTCGATCCTCACACGGCTGCCAGGACAGAGGATCTGCACTGGCATGAAGGCGGCCAGCCTGGTGGCGATTTTGGCGGCGACTGCTACGATGGTAACGGTGGCGGTGATAGACAGCATCAATGTGACAGGCTCTGTCTCAGCTGGTGGTGGCGGTAAGAGGACCTTCTGGACTGGCGGTGGCATGGCAGCAGCTCTTTTTGGCTGCAACCTTGGCGGTGGATGTGGCATGGAGGTTTCTCTGGAGTGGCCGGCATTGACGCGGTGAGCTGTGGAACCAACAACCCAACAGTTGCGGCATGGCAGGCACCTGGGCTGTTGGTAGTGCGGTGACAGCTCCCTTCAGCCACCGCCGGAGCAATGCGATGGTCTCTCTCTCCAGCTGACAGTGGCTCCTCTCCGGCGGGTGGTGCCAAGGCTCTCTGGACTGGTGGCAGCACAACAGCAGCTCTGCTCGCTGCGATCTCTGCAGCGGGAGCTGTGCAGAATCCCTTCCCTGGCTAGTGGTGGCGGTGCCGAGGGCCTTTTGGCTAGTAGCAGCGGTGCAAAGATTCTCCTGGCCAACCGTGCCACAGATTCAGTGCCCAGAAGTAGCTTAGCTCCGGACACATCCACCACAGCCCCCCCTCTATCTAACAGATCCAGCCCAATCATGCTTGGGGCCGGATGCTGGCCAGCTGAGGGTACATTACATAGTTGGAACCATGCAGTTGCGATGGAAGTGTTTCCCAAAATCATCTAACTATCCATCCGAACTATCGAGGTCATTACATTAGCAATGTACATAGTACGAACCATTGTTGAGAGACACAGATGTTTCTTAAAAACGTAGTCGACCGAACATTTCGGAAACACTATCATTAGGTTGTGGAGTGTAAACTACAGCTCTTGACCTGTGGTTAGTAGCTTAGTTCCATATACTTCATGTCTAAGACATCAACAATGTCAGTTATTGGTGTCCAAATTAATCTTTATCAATCTATTCCCTTTCCTGCTTGATATTTAACGTTATGAACCACCATACAACCTTACTTATAATTGCCTTAAGCAAACAATACACAATGAAAAGGCCCACTTGCAGAAACAAGCGTGTGAGGTGAGCTCACACACCTGCAGACAATAATGGAGATGCTGCACCTCTGCTCAGTCAGTTGACAATATGTAACCTATTATATTCATATTCTCGTGCTGTAGGGAGGGAATATACATATATGCTTTGCACAGACCTAATAAGAGTGGATTACAATGGTAATTATGCACACTAAAGAATGATTTCAGGCAGGATTTGAACCTGGTGGTGGTTCTCATCTGGCCGGTGGTTGAGGCAGTGGCTGGTCCCAGCTTCTTCCTGCCATATTTCAAATATTTCCCCCCTCAGTTTTTGGCTGGTAAAATGAATCAAAATCCGATAAATTACAAACTTGCCAGTCAAAATGCCCAGTATTAATGCTCATACAAAACATAAATCCTTAAACAGGACGTTTGTGTTTTAACAAAAGCTAAACAAATCGATTACAAATTATTTCATTGACTTATACGGGTCACAAAGTTTATGTGTACTCTGTGGCACTGAATACAAAATCGAATTGTGATTGTCAGACACATTATGGTGATCCTACATCACTCTAACTTAGATCAATCTAACACTAGAAAATGTTGCCTCCCTTGCAAATCTCAAATGTCCCCTAAAGTCGTTGCACCCTGCAGCCAGCCCTGGAAAAGCTAACCAAAGATATACTAACACATTGTTTTAAACAGTTCTAAATGTTTTGGTGCTTTAAGACAGAAAGTTCCAGCAAATAAACAACAACTGCTATTGGAATACCAGGTAAGAAATGTGTCAACAAATACATTATATCAATATGTGTTGAACACTTGTGTGTCTAGTCATATGTTGTCATATCACAGAAATATTTCATTCTGCATTTGTTTTCCTATGAATGGTGCGAAAAGTGATTAGTGTTTAAATGAGGAACAGTCTGATATTCCATCCATGTCAAACTGTAATAATATTCAGATGGTTTCCTCTATGTCAATTTGGGTAACTTTAAAATCATACCTCCCCTCCCATTTCTCTCCACTTTCAACAATGAAACAACACAACTTCATCGGATTGCCATTCTGAGTACAGATGTTTACAGGTTCAGGACACTTGACCAGTCGTCCAACTCATCCAAATTGAAACAATGTGGCCCGTTGCGCTCAGACCAATTTTTCATGAGACCTTTTGAACTGAAAGTAACACCAGTAGCCACCTTGTCTCATTGAGGATCCCTTTATATGTGAAGTGTCTCAGTTGATTCAGGTCATAAGCTTGCTGAGTGTTGAACAGCTGCTAAATGTTAGTGGTCAGCTTAGTCTCCTAAAGCCAGTTTTTAGCATGTAAGCTGAGGAGGAATCCCCTGAGCATTGTTTGGGTCAGATCACACACGCTGTTCGTTAACACAGGGGTCTATGCCCTTCAATCAACCTGAAATTAAACCCAGTGAACAGAATGGTTACAGTCTAGGATGCCTTCCATTACAGTGGGGTGTTGTAGCCATAAACCTCCAGCTAAAACCCATAGGAGATGATGGTGCATATCTGTTAATATCTAGGAAATAGTTACATGAAGACACCTTATAAACCTCCTGTAAAGAACGTAAGCATTTTTTTAAGACTTGTTGGCCACCTTGGAAGTTCGCCTAATATTGTTGTGAGCTCGCAGAAGAACTGGTACACAGGGATGCCTGTCTCTTTGGGGGGGGGGGGGGGGGGGGGGGTTACAGGGCCCAGGTGAGTCCGAGAGAATTTTTTGTGATTGCTATTGTGTAAAGACTAGATTAGCTTCATCACAGCTTGCATGTGGAAACTAAACCCCCTCTCCTCCCTGCTCTTAATATTCAGCAGCAAAATGCTCTCTGGAAGTGTCCTTTGTCCCGCTGTTTTCAAAAGTTACAGTATCTAGGCATACTCAACAGATTATTATAAACCTTCAGTTTCATTATTCATAATTCAAAGTAAAACGTTAAAAAGCCTAACTTCTCCTCCTCTATTAAGCACGTTGTGGTTCCCACTGGATGTCAGGGTAAAAAACCTGGCAACGTAGACATTTGAACAAATGATAACTAATATGACATTGCAAATGTTGACTAGTAATTCATGGTTACAAAAAAAAAACATTGAAGTTCCAAAATACAAACATAGCCTGTGGTGAATAAACAGATCAGCTCACCATCATCACAAGGAGGAAGAGTAGGGCTGTGCCAGAGGAGAGGCCGGTGTGGTGTAGCGATGAGGAGTTTACATGGAACCCAACTTGAGTCACAGGAAGAGCATTCAACAGAACACATGTCTTTGGAAGACACGGTTACACACCTTATAGTTTTGCTCACCACCCCATTCTTTTGTGGTTTAACTCCATTTCAGTGAACTTATTTAAGGTTCCCCTCGGCCTCGGATTTGTTGACATGGAATGACACTGACTTTTGAGGTTGAATGTTTGAAACTGTAGAAGCTGGAAATGATGATGACAGCTCTGTTGTCTAGGTGACAGACTGCCCCAAAGCACTAGCAATGTTGCCCTAACATAGTGACACATGGTGGTGTGGCTTTCTAACTGTCACCAGAACTGAGTTAAGACTTCCAGGATGTGCATAGAATGGGAAAGGACATTAGTCAGATAGTGTCACATTAGTTGACTTGTAATTTCTTTTGAAACTAAACAGCCCCATATGATGACATACGCTGATGTAGCACAAATGTATATGTAGCCATCGGCAGAGGCCCATTCTAATGAATTATTTATCTTTTGTGTACCCTCCAAAACACATCAGGTACAATATCGGTATGAGCTAAAATTCCACTTTACATTAACAAAAGGCTGAATATTCAAAAACCTTGAGCGAAGACTCATAATTTCACTTTTGTCATTTCCATAGCAGAGGAACCTTTGCAACCAGTCTTGAGCTTTCTGTGAATCACTTACTAACGTAATAAATAATGTAAGCCCATACCATATAGCCTTTAGAATCAGAGTTTTATGAGACAAATGATGGATGGTCTGCAGATACCCTGTCTGCTGAAGTGGGTTTGGCTGGCAAAACGCTCTGGTTACTGGATGCTGAGTCATAGCTCTGTGGGAGGAATGTGGCTGTGCCTCCCCTAGGGATCGCTCTGTCTTCGCTTCTTTTGACATGTTTTCTGTTTCACTCATCTCCACCAGTAGAAACTAGTAAAGAGACTGTTGTAATTCCTCAATGGCCACCATTTCTAGTCACACTCCCTGTCCTTTGGAAACCCTGTAAGCAAGCCATTTTATTTTAAACCTCCTAAATTGTCTGTTGCCACGTCATGGTGTCATCATCTCCTCCAGTGTTCATTTCCTCTCTCGGGTACCACCCAGTCTATTGGCTTCAGAGGAGAAAGAGAGAGATTGCGCACACGACTTGCCAAAAGGTTAACAGCGCTGTGTTTTTGACCTTTGCCCCTCCTGCAGGGGAGTTGGGTATGTTGTAGGACCATGCTGAGTGGGCCTGCACCGAGGTTCCTTCCATAAATCAGACCCTCTCTGCATAGCGCTGGCCCATGTGGGTCATAATTGAAGCCACATTTGAGAAGCCGAAGATGTGTCAAGAGGAGGCAGCAGAAAGGGGGCTTCCCGTGGGCCCCTCCGGACCATATGCTCTTATGGGTGAGGAGAAAGGAGACGGCAGAAGGGAACGAGGATCTATGCCTGCATATCTGAAGAGGTGTTCATCCCTTACCGCGCCTTAGCTTTTAAAGCTAAGCTCCACATGCTCAGTTGGGCATCTGCAAACCAGTACATCTTTTACTTTAGATGTATAATTTGACTGCGCTCAGGGAGAAGTGATGTCCTGTTAGGTACTTTCCAGAGGACACTAATTGTCTCTGAAATGTTAACAGTCAAGACATGCAATCTCAAGATCTACAATCGATTTGGAATAAATTGTTTATGTTCAACAGTTATCAGTGCCAGGGTTTTAGAAGTTTGTTATAGATGGAATCCGTGAAGAGAAACAAATAAATATTTAAATATAAGTAAATATACAGTATATATAATTATAAGAGACAATCAAATTATTATATCAAATTGGGCATATTTCAACATATTTCAGAAAGACAGGCATGACCCCATGAACTTCAGGCTACTTTGACTTTTAAGTTAAGGGTACGTGCGGTTGGTATTCTCCCCCCCCCCTCATACTGGGAAGATAGCATTACAGTTGACACTGGTGAGCCATACCATATTACACTGACCCTTCACTTCACTTCATTGCCAGTTGTGGGAGAAGGACAGCTGAAATGCTTTGAACATCTCATCTCACACAACTTTAGTCAGTGGTCATTTCAGAGTCTCCATCCTTTCTTTTCCTCTTTTGTAGCCATGTCAACACCACACATGTTGTGCGTATGTGTGTGTGTGTGTGTGTGTATGCATGCGTGTATGCATGTCCGTATGCGTGCATGCATGTGTGTGTGTGCGCACGCGTGTGTGTGTGGGGGGGGTGTTGGGAGTGTTAAGCTATTTTTATCCATGAGAACACATGGAGGTGTGAGTTTTGTTTATGGTTTCTGACTTTTCCTTTTTTTTATGGCTTTTCCAAACTACTCTGGCTGGTGTTGTTTGACAGACAATGAAGAATGACTGTCCTGGACGATGAGACAACCCCAAAAATTCTCGTAAGTCGAGTGAGTCAACATCCGGGGAGTTCTCGCAGGCTTACGCAAGAATTATCTCTCAAAAGTGCACTGGTGTTGACCAAGTCTCTGCTGTTTATGTGCTTTCATTTCTAATCATGCCTTACGTAAAACAGTGTCAAACTTTCACAGCATTGACTTCCTGGTTTTGTCCGTGTATAAACAAACAGTCTCTTTGGTAAATATCAACCCTGATTGCTGTTGGCCATGTAACTGCTTCTAAGGCTTGGAGCCACAGCTAAGTGCATCACGTATCCTCCCTGCCCCCCCCCCCCCCCCCCCCCCCCCCCGCTTTCCAAGGTACACAGAGAGGAAATGGACACAAATGACATCATGGCCAGGCATGAGAATATTTCATTTAGGTCATTTAAAGTGGCTCTACTATGTCATTATGACTGAGGGAGAGGGTGATTAGTAGTTCTGTCATTCATGAGGCGTTCAGTCTTAACCATCATCGCCCACCCCTACAGTACAGCGGAGTTGTTTTGGCCATGTTATGTTCACTATCAGGCAGCTTTCATGACCGTATACTTCAGATCATTTGTGAAAATGTTTCCTGCAAATGAATGTATTTGAGCAGTCACAACTGTGCCTGCGTGTTTGTGTCTGTGTGTAAGATGGAAGAGCTCCTTGTACAAGCATTTGATGAGCACAGGGGACAATCTGATATGAAGTCCATATTTGGAAAGGATATGAGCTCTGGAGCCGAGCCAGACACCCTATTAGAAAGAGCTGAAAGAGTGCCGGTCCGCTCTGCAGGGGGTCAACATTAGGGTCTATGGAAAGGGATTTCATATCTGCATGGATCCCTCTGCCTCTGCTGTTGCTCCGAGTGAAATTCCAGCATTTTCCCAACTTCGCTGTAGCATGAAACAGACAGACAGTGCTGCTTTTGGTTGTAAAAGTTTCGACAATTAATGTAACCCACTATCATCTGAGTACAGTTGGTTCCAAAGTTACATATACGTATACTCTCTATAATCTATACTGTATATATATACATATATATATATACAGTAGTATATATACTACTATATATATATGTATATATAGTATATATATATATATACTCTATAATCTATACTGTAGTTTCACTCTTTACCTTCTAAGCATTCTATTTGCATCTAGTACTCTGATGCACATATATTAACTCTATTCTGAATGACGTGTCATAACTGTCCTCTGTCAACACTCCCTTTATTCCTTTTGAATAAATGCCTACTACTCTCCTTCTCTCTCTCCCGGTGTGTGTTCTGCTCCTTATGAATAAGTGCCTCCTACTCTCCTTCTCTCTCTCCCGGTGTGTGTTCTGCCGTTGTCTTGCTCCGTGTTGTCGTGCAGAGAGGTGCGTTCAGCAATAACACTTAATGACACACAGTCAATCACTGTCTGCAGTTTTGCTGCATATGTGAGGAAGCATCCCTATTCTGTCCCGTTCATTAACTTCCGAGGTTTTTACATCCACAACGTAAACCTTTGATCTTTTCAACTGCACCGTCCATAAAATTCATTTTCATTCAACATTTTTTTATGGATACCAATCAAGTTTTTTTTCCAACACTGTGCTCTGGACTCATTAACTGAATCAGTAGAACATTTAGTACTTAGTAATTGCATAGGTTATTCTTGTTTGATTGGAAAGTGTTCAAACTAATGAAACTAAGTGTTTTTATTACACATTTGGAAATCAAATGCACATCATTTGCATAATTCAGTATTAAACATTAAAACATTTGTTTTGAACATATTAGGGAGATATATATATTATATGTACATGATATATTATAATAACAATAATAATAATCATATATTTCCCTGTAGTATTCAATGTGTCATTAATATTTCACATTTAATCACCAATACACCAGTGTAACTCCTGGGAGAGGTGATCCAATTAAGGAATGCCTTTGTAGAAGTCTTTACTTTTCTTTACAAGTCTCCACACACACGTTTCCACCAATTTCAATCACCTGGAATCTTCCACCTCGGATGGTAAGGGGACCCAGCTTCTTTAGATTTACAATTTACAATTTACAATTTCTCTGGCCCTTATCTTCTGTTTTAACATCAGTCCAGTTAACAGAGGAACTCCCTTAACTGTCAGGTCTAAAATATGACCTTTTTGAGATCTGTCTCACAGCATCAATGGCTATGGTGATTTAGCACCACTGTGCTCCTAACGATACCTCTTAACAAGTATGGAAAGAAATACTGACACAGTAACTGGATATTATATCCTTTTATGCAGAACCTTGGCCAGGGCAGACAGCAATAGGGTGAACTTTGAAGTGCCCTAATGGTCTTCATGGTCCCTCAACCATGGGTCTTTTTATGAAAAGTGCCATTGGAGCCTGGCTGGAGCAGCGTGACCCATTAGGTTTAATTGGCACTGGTCTTCGGTCAGCTCGCTAAGTGCTCCAAACACCAAGCTCCACTTACTCCCCAAACACTCTGTTTATTTATCCCAAAATGCGCTTCCAATGGAAGTGGACCTGGCCTTGCGTTGGATCGTATCAGTACCGCTCCGGCTCTGTATTTCATTTCTCAGACTTTCATTCCCCGTATGTAAAAAAAAAAAAAAAAAAAAGCCCCCTCAGAGAAATTGACATTCTCATCTCGGTATTTAGGTTGTCATACTGGGATGAGAGGCAAACCTGAGGGACCACGGCAAAGCCAAAAACCTACAAAAGTGCTTGAGGAGACTGAGTTGCCAGCTAAGCAACATAAAGCACACTTGCCAGGCCATTTTTTCCCTGACGGACTTATTTGGAAATTTTCCAGTCCCATTCGGAAAGCTGTCAAGTCCTGGTGGCGGCTTTATTGGGTGACAAGCTCTGTGCAGGCTGTCTGCTGCGCAGTATGGAATGGCTCCCAAAATTACAACAGCGAAGAACAGGGCGATTGTTTCTGTAGCCAGTGAAGAATGTTGGATCGCAATACTTCCATTCCTTCATGCTCTGTCAGTTTTAGGACATGAATTAGCTTGGTTTGTTTTCTTGACTCCAACTTTCTAATCTCCTCTTTCATTTGTAAGAATGCAGTGAAATGACTTACTAATATTAACATGAAAAACTGCCTGATCCACTCATTCTTTTTCCTATTTCCTTTATCACATTCTTTATCTTCCTCCTTCCTAGTCATGTCCCCAGACAAAACAGGAGAAGATCATTGTCTTGTTACTTGCATTCAAAGGGCAGTACTTTAATTTGTTTACTTTTGAAGTCAGGGTTGCAAAGCCACTGACAGCCTCTCCTGACATTGTCCATGGCTGCAGTTTTGGGATATCGATCACATGGAGGCATTTAGGGCCCATCGAAGAAATTGTGGATAATGATATGAAATAAGAGGCAGCGCAGGCGAGTGGGCTGCTCAGATTAGGGGGGGCTTGAGTGTATTTGGACCACAGGCTTGGAGAGCCTGTTGGAACGGCAGCCAAACAGCAATGGCGACGATCTCTGCCTCTATCTTTATCTCACTGTGAAAAACCCACATTAAAGTCCCTCCTTTCTTCTTCTTCCACACACCACATGGAGACACTTCCACCCAGTTCAGACATGGAAAGTGTAGTTGGGGAGACCAGGTTCCACTGGATCTCTGATTTCATGCTATTAATGCCTCTTAAGTGTGTCCTTGAGACTGGTGGAAAGAACCGGCTTTTCTCTGGATGAGTGGTCCATTTTGGGTTTTATTCAACGGAAACAGAACTTCAACCATGTCCTAGTTTGGTGGGAGGACTGACTAGCCCACTATCTTTAATGACCTAATTAGTAAGCTGTTTTACGTTTTACCTTACATCGCCTCAACAAATTTCACAATGACTTGTAATATGCCAGGTGTCTTTAGACACAATGTTGCAATATTGCCACACCGTGTAGATCAGATGGGTTTCATCAGCCACTGTGCAGAAAAATAAAAGAGACATTTTCACTGATTTTTGTTCGTTTTCTAAGGTCATATCAATAAGCAATAGTTCATTGATATTTGTCAATGCTGAGGTACATAACTTTTCTATTTCTTTTTGTAACTTTACCAAGAAATGCAGCTGGTTAAAAGTTTGTGCCATGCTTGTGCGGGCATGGCACGGCCATGATAAGTGTGCACTTATCTGAAGGCCACATGGTTGTACTCTCTGTTGGCTTCGGAAGTAGACCAGAAGGTTCAAAATGTCATCTGTACTCCTGTCTCCAATTGCTTTGTCCTATATGTATTTCTTTCAATGACTGTTTTAATGAAGGGGCAAGTATGTGTATTTGCTGCAATTTAGTAACATCTGACTCTGAATTCAATACGGTTTTTAGATAAGTATTACAACCGATCAGCTAAGTTCTATTTCAGTTGACATTATTTTACGCCTTTGTGCCTGAGCTCACCAAGTACAAGTACAAGTTCCAAGAACCATGAACTCCTGCTGACAGTACACTCACACGATGCCCCCTCATGAGGGAGCAACATTTGATCCTCTCAGCAAGGCACTGATGACCACTGAGTTTGACGTCTGATCATGTTGGAAGCCATTTCGCCAATCAGAGCCTGTCTTAAAAATAGCATCCCATATGGAGTCAGTGGGAAATGTCTGGGAAAACGTTACTGTCACACCCATCACTGGGAACAATTCACTGAGATCACTTTATATAGACTTAATTTCCCCACCTCTCTAAAGAATACCTCTGGCCTTTTTCATACGCAAGAAAAAGCAGTCAAAGAAACAATGACAACATCTCCAAATAAGATTTAACACGGCTAGACGTTTAGAAATTCAAAATTATTTTGTCAGTGTTTACTTTTCTGGCAGTATGCATAGTTCTCTAGGACAGATAACGAATAGTGTGTTTTATTTAGTTTGCTTATTGGCATTCAACCCCCAGAATGTTAAGCCCTTTAAAAACAATCCTCTCTTCATCACAACCACAGTATGTTCAAGTTAAATTTGTTTTATTTTTCAATTTCAAGAAAATAAAATGTTTTTTTTTTCTCCATCCACTGAAAAGTAAAATGACCGTTTCAAATGTATAAGTGCAATAACTTATTACAAGGACTTACAGAATTATTTAAAGTCACAAATAAGATTAGAAATATCAGAATATTATTTGGTAGCAAAAAAATCCAAAAGCCATAAAGCAAAAAGAGTATTTAAAATCCACAAAATCTGGCTAATGTCCAGTCAAACAGAAACAAATGTGGAATAATACTTAAAAGCAAATTAGTTACAATAATAAAGGCTACAGATCTAACACACTTGAAGTTCATCATTTGTTAATGTAACACAAAAAAAGCTGATTCATAAAAATGCACATCCTGTATAAACACACATAAATGCAATCAATGTCAACTGCTCAGTTTCAGTAGTATCAAAATGAAAAGGGATTCATAGGAGCAGTGCTTTTCATAGAGGGTTGTGGTCAATAGAGACAGTTTGTCCTTCTTTTGCCAACGCAAGGTAGACTACACTGCATTGAAGACAAGTATGGCTCCATGGAGGTGATGAGTCTCTACAGGACCCATATTTCATTGAGAGAGACAGAGAGAGAGAGAGAGAGAAAGAGAGAGAATGTGTGTGTTCGTCTTTAAGGAAGTTCTTTAGAGGAAACTTCGATGCGGTAACATGAAACTCATGGGGATCAAGGTTCTTAAGTGTTGATGGAGTTTTCTGGATTCTTTAAAGTGCTCACCCTCTGTTCTCCTGATTGCTGACTTTGGAAGCATCCTTCACTGCGCTCATTTGAATTATGCATGGAGGCTTGTGGCCCAGTTTATAATGCTGACAGTAGTCAAGGCAGGTTAATCATATCAAGAGAGACAGTAATGGCTTGATTGCGAAACAAATGAATGTGGGAGAAGCCGAAAGCGTCTGTTGCTTGGGAACGAATGTGGTTTTCATTTAGAAAGTTTGGAAATAGGCGCATAGACCAAAGATGGAGTATCAGGTTTGGCCCCCAAATTTGAAACAGCTTTGTTTCACCTCCTATCAACATCTGATAAAACGCCCCAAAACATGAAGCATAATTGAGTTTCCTCTCTCTCCGTCACCACCCCCTCACATCGTCTCTTGGTGTCAGCTTATGATGTGTCCTGATAAATCCACAGAGTTCCCAATCTGGAGGTGAACCACAAGTGGGGAGGGGAGGGGGGGGGGGGGGCAAGGAGGAGTAACCTGCCCTGTCCAGCGCTCCTCTAAGTGGGGTGAAACTGGACACCGAGGCTGGAGGTTTTCTTGCTGAGCTTAGCCAGGAACTTTAATGAAGTCAAGCTCGGGTCCCGGCTCCGGTGACAGGACTGTCACTCTGGTAAACACAGAATATTCTCTCAGCATTCCCCTGATTAACTGGGCGACGGTGAGCTTATTACCTTGGGTTTGGAGAATGTAGAACATGTTCGGGGTTGTGGAATGGGCACTACCAACGCCCTGACAGGACAGGACACCCAATACTCTGCGTGCGCAGCTGGTGGCTATATCAGCTGAAGCGCTGGATTTTTTGGCATGACGTGAGCTTCCTGTTTTTGTCATCAGAGTTTGCATTAGAACCGCATTTTTGGTTTTGGTAAGCCCTGTTGAAATGTGTTATATGAAATGCTTGGCTCCTTAGTAGGTGGTGATCGAAAATTACTCCCTGTTTAATGCCGCTCTGAACAAAAGAAGCCAATTCTCTGATTTAGAAAAATTATAATAAAATAACCTCTTGGCACATGATCTGGGACCTGCTGTGGTTGTCTCAATAATTTTGAGCGCTGATTGCGACAGGTGCCCCCACGGGGATTGCCGTTTCTAAACAAGCTCTCTGGAGTCTGAATTGATCCGACTCGCCGAGACTGAAACGAGGCCTGGCTCTGTCGCGCGACGCTGATTGGGAGTGTCTGCATGATGCTTATTGAGGCCGTCTCTGCGAGTTGGTGTTGAAGGCTGCTGCTGTGTGTTATTTCTGGCTATGGGGCAGAGGGGACACAGTTTCCTGTAACACTAGCCCCAGCACAGGGAGGGGGACCTGAGGATACAGCCTCTGCGGGGAAGTGACTTGTTCACTCTAAATCACTGCCAATCTCACACCCTCTCCCTCCTTCTCCACCCTCTCCTCCTCCTCCTCCTCCTCCTCCTCCTCCTCAACATTGAGGCAGCCATTTGCCTCTGTGTCTTTCCTCACAGGGTGAGCAGAACTTTGGGGGGGACAGAACACACCAAATAGCAGGCACAAACCTAATACTTGCCTGTAATTAAGTCTTCTACAGTAAGAGAAGTGAATTAAAAAAGTCACCAATGAAAAAAGCATTTAAATACAAACACCACCACTCAAGCCTTGACATTATCAAAACACCATTTTAAATGATTGCTATGCTGAACGGACCCCGGGCGGCTAACTGTACGGCTATTAATACTGAGAGGAGGAAAGGTTCCTGGGATCCCTGGGATGGAGGCCATGGCATTGGCCCACGTCCGGAGCGGCTGCAGCAAATTACTGCTGACCTGCAGCCACGCAGTTGAACACACACGACATTCAGTGTTATATACGTCTTTTTCAACTGTCATGTGTCATTCTTTCATGCACTGTACACGGGGGATGCCAGTAAAAGCAAAGTAGTGCAGACGTAAGTCTTACCCCTGTGAGGCCACTTTTCTTGCTACACAGTGAGGTCACATCCTTGCAGCTCTGGCACAACTTCACCAGCCAACTCCAAACCCCCACCTCTCTCACCCCCCCCCCCCCCCCCCCCCCCCCCCGCCCCCACAACAACAACAAAAAAAATGAGGCCACTCTCTCTAGTAAAAAGGCAACAGAGAAAAAAAACACCTCTCTTGCCCAGCATGTTGACTACTCTCTTTTCATCTCCCTCTCTCTTCTCTATAAACATTCTTAGTGTGATCCTCTTGTAATTACAACGGCTCTCTGTAGTTTAGCTTGCTATTATATGTCAATGGAGAGTCCATAGAGCTGGGCGTGCAGAGAAAGCTCTGTTGATGGTGGAGGGGCTGGTTAGGGTGTGTATGTCCCAGGCGAGGCCATCATGTGGCCCAGGAGATGGCCGCACTGTGCTCCTTGGCCTTCATGCGCAGGGTGGCGATGCTGGACGACTTGCGGTCGGGGTCCACGTTGAGGTCGTAGCCGTTGATGGCTCCGCCCATACCGGGGCTCCCGAACAGGCTGCCCATGTGCGTCTGTCCCATGTGGCCCCCGGGGCTGGGCACGCCCAGGAAGTCGGACACGCCGCTGCCGGGGTGCGGGTGGGGGGTCATGCACGGCGTGACGGTGTCACACGGGACCACGCAACCTGGAACCGGAGACGCTGCGCTGCCGCCTCCTATCCATGACGGATTCTGGATCTGATCGAAAGGATGAATCTGAGGTCAAACAATGGCAGCTTTTAACAATGGGATTAGCACTCCTTCATATGACACACAAACTCTGTTTGTTCAGCTCACAGGCTTAGTGATCATTGTTGCTCATTCTTGTTGACTCTTAGTAGTAAATACAGTATATCAGATGTGAAACTGTACCTGTGCATAATTCTCTGGTCTGGTGAGTAGCGGCAGCTCATAGGCAGAAGAGAAGTGAGTGCGGACCTGCTGCATCTGACCAAAGCGCTCTCTCTTCCTCCATTTGGCCCGACGGTTCTGGAACCACACCTGCACAGGATAAGTAAGGAAGTCAAGTAAGGGTCACGGCACTATATATCAGCAAATGGTTCATGTATTCATTTGATTTACACTTTGGTCAGCAAAAAAAATACAAATTTTGTCGGAACCACTTAGAAGCGAACGGTAAGCCAAACCCAGTGATAGCATACAATGAAGTACAACTGGATGATGCCTGAGTTTTCATTGAACTGCTCAGCATAAATCATATGTGCCTGCCCCTTGACACACCGTATATATACAGCATAGATATGTATACAACATACAAGATGTGTATACCATCAATACATCATATCTGTCATACAATATATGCAACATGTACCACATGTATCACATGCTACACCCAGAGCAGTACCGGTTATCACCATTCATTCTAAGGTTCTATAGAATAACATTATTAGGTGCTTTAGTAAATACCTTCATGTTAAGTACTACTTTTAATTCATGTTAATTTAATGTAACCTTAATATAAATGTTACAGTTCATTGCAATATTTCACTTTTAAATGGACCTTTCCCAAGGCTGACACAGTTCACCAAAGTTTTAGTACAGCTGTGCTACAGTGAGGTCATAAATTACTGCCCATGAGTAGAGGCTGGTTATGGTGGTGCCTGGGTTGGTACCCATAGATCTTTGGTGATTGAGGCTGAGCTGAACCACACAGTGATGGATGAGGACAGGCTGCTCTCAGTGGTGGCTCTGCAGAACTGAGTTAATGCTGGAGGTGAGGTGGGGAGGCTTCTCAGCCGTCACAAGAGGAGCATCTTCAGCTGAGCCGTTGCTATGGTGGTTGTGATGTTATTGTACCATTTGAGAGGAAGTAGACCATAGAAAGTGGATCATTTTATGTCATTATTTCAAGGATCTATGGAAGTATCTGTCATGTGCAATCCATTAACATGGTGGTTATATGTTTTATGACTGCTGACTAGTTTCGTTGATGATTGCGACTCCTCCATCTGCCGAAGACAGCTTATACTTGCAATCAGCTGTAGATCACCGGAGACGGCAGTGCATAATGATCTAAACCAGGAAATTCCTCGACTCTCCGAAGGGTCCGACACAGAGGAATGGGAGAGGGTGAGAGCGAGGAGAGCCATAAATTACCCAGCACTTGAAAGCACTGCCACAGGTTCCCCCGGCTGAGGTCCGTAATCTGCTGTCCACACTGAGCTATTTATGCACGGCTGTGAACTCTTCCCCTGTCGACGGCAGGTCGGCTGCTGGCGCTTTGGTTCGGGGGTCTTCTGCTTCCCCTCAGCCATCGGCTGCTGGCTGCTCTGCATCTGGGGCCGCCGCACCCCATTAATCACCAGCGCACGAGAGTCAGCTCTCTCTCTCTCTCTCTCTCTCTCTCTCTTACTCTCTCATTCTCTCTCTCTCTCTCTCTGACTCTCTCTCTCTCTCTGACTGTCTCTCTCTCTCTGACTCTCTCTCTCTCTCTTACTCTCTCATTCTCTCTCTCTCTCTCTTACTCTCTCTCTCTCTCTCTCTCTCTCTCTCACTCTGTCGCCTGTCAGCAACATGAGGAAACCAAGCCACAGTTTATACACGCTTGTGGCACGCATCAAAAAGGCCCGGGTGAAATCGTTGCCCTCTCTCGTTGGCCACTCATTAAAAACGCAACGCAACGCAACTTATCTCAACTAGGTGGCAGTGGTTGGATTCAAATGCATCTGCATGGTGCCCGTGAGGTTCCCTAACAAAGCATGTGATGAAAGGGAATGCTGTCAGTATTGCTCCATAAAATCAGTGGGTAAAGCATTATTCGTATGAATGTAGGGTGGGAGTGCTGTGTGTGTGTGTGTGTGTGTGTGTGTGTGTGTGTGTGTGTGTGTGTGTGTGTGTGTGTGTGTGTGTGTGTGTGTGTGTGTGTGTGTGTGTGTGTGTGTGTGTGTGTGTGTGTGTGTGTGTGTGTGTGTGTGTGTCACACGTAGTGTGTGCATTCATTTTGTAGTTGGAGTGTGGAAAAGTCATTCCTTAAGAGGAGAATCTCGCTTATTTCGTAGTTTCGTTTAGTGAACTAGTCAAACACAAATCACATTGACATGTTTCTGCGGTAAATCATTCGTGGTGCATCCAGTCCTAAAAGCGAGCAGCAGTCCTGGAGCTGCGCACAAATGAGGAGAGGAGAGGGGCTGTGGGAGGAGGAGCTCTTGGGAGACAAAAGAGCAAAACCCAGCCAGCACAGAGCTGAGACAGAGGAAAGACATCACTTTAAATATCTCTTCCTCTTTACAACCAAATGACATGAAGAATAAAACTCCTAAAATTCAGAGAGTAATGATTTCTCCCATGTGCTACATAATATTACAACGCAATATATTCAACAAACCTCCCAGAAAGCAGTCTCTTATTACAATCCAATTCTGAGTCAACAACTGTTACCAATAGAAATGGCAGAGTAGCAGCCTAGTGGTTTAACAACGCCTCTCTTTGTAGACCCACCATGTATGAACACTAATACTTGAAGATAGCACACACCCACAAATGCAAGCCCGCAAATATGCTCTCTCTGACAGCTTTTGGCCCCCTAGTTTATGGATGCTTTCGCCTCTCATGTGGAGGATGGGGATCTCCAGTTATTTAAAGAATATTATGGTTCTTTTTATCTGCCATATTACCCTTCACCCTAACGCCATAAAGACAAAACCGCAAATCGTTACTCTTTCTTTATTATGTAGAAATGCAAGACGGTGACCGCGGCTTTGGCGGGCAAGAGCCGAGTGAGAAGGAAAGTTTACATGGAGCTTGTGAGAAGGTGACAGCAACCACGTCACCCCGGGTCACATGGTCACACACACCATAACAGTTTTTTCCCCCCCCTGCTCCGAGGGATTCCGCTGAGCAAATTAAAGAGTGGAAAATAGTTTGGCTTCTTTCTTGTTTAGCTTTTATTCATTTGTCAATAGTCTAAGTCCTATTCTCCGGAGGGGGAAAGAGAGACATCTTCAAAGCGGAGAGGCAATCTCAGCCCGACACGGAGTTTGAATTTGGATTGTGGGATGAGCCTCTGCCTAATCAAAGTGTGGTTTTCACCATCCCTGATGGGCAATTTCCCCTTCTAGAATACAACCCACTCCCACCCTACTCTCTGTCTCTCTCTCTCTCTTGCTCTCTCTCTCACACACACACACACACACACACACACACACACACACACAGACACACACTAACACACACACCGACACACATACAGAATAAACAGGCCCCAGAGAGAAGGGACGACAAGTTAACATGGACACATTTAGCATGGAGTTGATACAAAGAACTGAAAATGCTGTTGGGCACCAGGCGGTAGGGTCATCTGTCGTGTCTTGTAACAGCTGCACTTCTCACAGATGATGAAGAAGGACAGAATCCCCCCGACACATGCCGACTTCAAGTGACTGCATTGAGACATTCACCATGATGGCGAACATGTTTGAGTTTCTGTCAGGGGAGATTTCGTTTGAGGCTGGCAAATGTTTGGATCAGATTGTGCTTTCTGCTGAGAGGTCTCCTCTTGTGAGATGTTACATGAGCCCATCCTGGGTTGTGACTGAAAGCTGACGTCACATGTTTTAAGTGGCTTTTGAAATGTGACTCTGTGGTCACTTTTGTTTGGAATGGTCAGGTCATTTTTTCTGTACGTGAGCTAAACCAAAGACTGAAAAGAACCTGACTTGACGAGCGACCAGTTCAGTATTTGCACAAAGTCTTGCTGAAGTTGTGAATTCTATCTCCAAATATGTAAGAGAGAGAGAGTCAAATGACTCAACAGCTTTTTAGAGAATCCTACCCACACAATGGGGTTTGGTTGATAAAGGAGCTCTTCAAATTCTCAGTCTCTCTCTCTCTCTCTCACACACACACACACACACACACACACACACACACACACACACACACACACACACACACACACACACACACACACACACACACACATTTACTCTTACTCTCTCTTTTCCTTCTCTATCTCCCTCTATTTCAGTCTTTGCCTTTTCTTCTCCCTTCCCTCCTCTTTAAGTCTGAGAGGAAGTGGGGATATTGGAGAGTGAGATGGGAGAATGTTCAAACTGGAGCTTGTTTTCATTTCATGTTTAATTTCCTGACGCCTGAGCCCCCGGCTTTCCATGGCCGCCCCCTCTGACCTCTCAGAGACTCACAGACAAGAACAGCACAGCAGCTACACAGACAAACATACTCAGAATTAAACACACACACACACACTTACACTCATACACACACACACACACACACACACACACACACACACACACACACACACACACACACACTCACACTCACACTCATACACATACACATACAAAAATGCATATGCATACTCATACTCAGAATTAAACACACACACACACTTACACTCATACACACACACACACACTCACACTCACACTCACACTCATACACATACACATACACAAATGCATATGCATACTCTTACTCAGAATTAAACACACACACACACTTACACTCATACACACACACACACACACACACACACACACACACACACCACACACACACACACACACACAAATATGAATACACATACACACAATCGCTTATACACCTATAGTCCTACGTTCAATCTCTCACACACAAAAACCGATACATATAAATGCACAAACACACAATCACACCCGCACAGAGACAGATACAGATACGACAAAAACGTTGAAGTATCTACTGTCAAACACATAAACATTAACCACTCGCTTAAACACTCTCACCGTTACTTCCACACACTCATAAACATTGTCACATACGTGTGCACACAAGCAGGCTATTTTTCTATAAAAATGACTTTAAACGAATTAAACCAAGCCAAATAGTTGAGAGGAAAGATCATCAGTAAATTTCACAAGCCTGAGTGTGTCCCTTTCATTTCTTAGCTGTGTCTCCACAGGGAACAGCAGTATATCACATGTTGTGTTGTCGTACTCTTTGGCTATACAAGTGTGCAGTAACAAATATCCACCTCCTAATTTTTGTATTTTTTAATTTGATTTGTGTTGGGCAGCAGAAAACTGGAGAGAGATGCATTGACAACTGAAGTCGTTGACTACCTACCCAAACCCATTAAAGCGCTTTATTTATGTTCCTGGCCTGGGAGTGAAGGGGGGAGAAAAGCCTTTGAGCTTTGAAGTCTGAAGTCTGACAGGCTAACCCCGACTCTCTCTCCCTCTCTCCCTCTCTCTCTCCCTCTCTCCCTCTCTCTCTCCCTCTCTCCCTCTCTCTCTCCCTCTCTCCCTCTCTCCCTCTCTCTCTCCCTCTCTCCCTCTCTCTCTCCCTCTCTCTCCCTCTTTCTCTCTCTACTTCCGTCTGTCTCTGCTGTGAGCATGGCAACCGATAGATCGCCCCTGCTGTCATTCAAACGCAACCTCTCCCTGACCCAGTCCAGAGCGAAGTTCAAGTCCAAAGCTGTGCACCGCAGTGGCAATGTGTTTCAAAGACCGTGGACAAGTAATAGCCAGAATTTTGTGATTATATTAAAAAGAAAAAGAAAACCTTTGATGTTTTGAAATGATTGTCCCCGTGAATGGTAGCATTTAATCTATTGTTTCCAATCCCTAAATTATGAAATAATCTTTTACAGCAGTTTGGTACAAAGGCTGGGTAAAAGCAAGAGTGGGGGGTTGGGGGGAGAGGGTCTCTCTGAGCCACAATCCAAAAAGGGAAAATGTGAGGGTTTTGTGCGGATTGCGTATGTCTGTAAGGTATGTTTTTGAAATGCGGGTCAAACCCCACAGTCACTCAACAGAGTCTGCTGTGTGTTGTCAGGGTGCAGACTTAATTAGATTCATCTGGAGGCATAGATGGCTCTGTTTGGATTCCAAATGAATGCGGTTATTTCACTGTACCCCCGACGCACGGCCAGGTTCCCTCTCCTGACTGTGTCTCGGAGTGCACATGGAAATTGGACATGGCATCTAAAAGTGTTTTTTTTTATTCCCCAGCGAAATGACTTTGATGATTTTTTGCTGCCCCTCGAACATCGTGCAGCAAGGCAGGCTGAACACGGACTGGAAGTTTTGAAAAATGTTTCACCCTTGACCTCTTGGTGGTGTCTGGAGCCTGTAGAGTGAAATTCTCTCACCAGTTCAATCCCCCACACCCCACATCCATCTCTCTCACACACATACACACACACACACACACACACACACCCTTGAACCTGGCAGGCAACACTAGCATACAAGACAACAATGGTCTTTGATTCGTGCCAGTGTGCAAGTTAACCCTCAGTTGGCCAGTTTTATACAATGTCTGCGTCTTTGCAAAGGTCTGAATACTGCAATGAACTATGAACGTACAATTAAGAAATTGAACACAATCTGTTTCGTATCAACTACAGTATCTACTATAGGAAACCATAGCCTTCATATTGAAAGAGCTGAGCTGACCTGCACACGGGCCTCTGTGAGGTCAGTCCTGAGGGCGAGCTGCTCTCTGGCATAGACGTCCGGGTAGTGTGTCTTCTGGAACACCTTCTCCAGCTCCTCCAGCTGGTAGCTGGTGAAGGTGGTGCGGTTCCGTCTCTTCTTGCCCTTGTTGCTCTCCGCCTCGCTCTTCTCGTGGGGACTGCCCAGCTCCGAGCCGGGCCTGTCTGAGGGCCCCTTCACGCCCTGTTCCTTCACGCCGAGGTAACTGCCGTCCATCCCCGTGGGGTCGGAGTTCGGGGGCAACTCGGAGTCGTTCAGTCCAGTGCCGTCCTTACCTGTGAGTGGTGGAGAGAAGGAGGAGAGGGAGATGGAGATAGAGGTTACAAACGGAATGACGGCAAGGTGGTTTTTGGGGGGTGAATTTGTCAGGCATGTTGTCACTGACCTTTTTCTGCAGGATATAGACATACAAAAGAGAATTGGAAATACCCATTGTACATCTAGAAACATAGAACTGTTTAGATGAATAACTTAATGGTATGGACAACTAGTCACATGATTGAGTGAATATGAATTCTGTTACATTTGCTGGACCAGAAATGTATGCTGTCTGCCTTGGACCCTTCAGTGAACCCATCTTCCACCGAAACTTCCAACTGGGTCCAACTCCACTAGAGCGTGTGGAGTGGACCTTTCAGCTCCAAGCCAACTCCTCCGCAGTCAAAAGCCGGACCTCCTTCAAATAGGCAAAGCTTTACTTTTTTGTCATCTGAGATTTCAAGAGGGACTATTCTGTCACAGACCTCTCTTTGTCCCGCTCGTCCAAAAAATACACTTTTATATAGCTGAATCAAGAACCTTCACTCTGAGTACACAAACAGCCGTATAAATAAATCAACCAGGAGGGGTCTGGTTTGGATTCGGGAGCACAGCACTTTCTGTCAGACACCATGTAGGCTGCAACCCTGCAACCTGTCAGAAACAGAGATGGGGTTTTTGAAGGGTGGATGGGCCCCCCTCCCCCCTCTCCCCCAACAGCCCCATCTGCACAGCGATGACACATCCTGTTGGCCCCAGTGGAAATAGGCATATTTACATGAATGTATTTTTTTTTTCCCCCTCGTGTTTTGCTTGTTTCAAATAAAAGTGTCTGTACACAGAAACTACAGCGCTGTAGACTTAGTGAGAGAGAGCCAGAATGGCTGCCTCCTGTCTATTATGCGCTCCACCATATTTGGAGCAGGCCTCCTCTTCCCCAAGCAGGGGAAGGAATGAAAGCCTGATTCAGTCTGTTCCTCCCCGTGCCAAGCTGAGCAGAGACAAGAGGCTTGGTTTTGTCTGTTCACAAATTTGTGGCGCACGGCCGTGACAACGGTTTCATACGGGTTCCAACTGAACAGTTGAGCGTTTAGCTGAGATACAATGAAAGTACCGTTTCACTGCTGTGAGGTTCCCCCTTGTGAAGGCATTTAAGTGCTCTAGCAGTGGTGAGATAATCCCCCAGAGGATAGGAAGAGTACAACTCAGGACATCCAGCTGAATGCAGTGACGTCATCCGCATGTCACTCACCTACACTGACCACACACTACACCCCCGTCAAAATGATCTGTTTCCTCTCACTCTCTTTCCAACACTTCCAAGTGTTGCTTCATTCTCTCTCTCTCTCTCTCTCTCTCTCTCTCTCTCTCTCTCTCTCTCTCTTTCATACTCTTCTTCCTCTCTCCCTCTCTCTCTCTCTCCCTCTCTCTCTCTCTCTCTCTCTCTACCCGGTGTAGTGCAGAGCATGCACATTGTGTCTTCATGCATATTTCAAAGGTGCAACCAGCGAGGCATCCAACACATGAGCACCAGCCCTGCATTCCCTTTACAGTCTCTCTTCCCCCCAAAGACTTCCTCTGTCTTTGCTCAGTTCCTCCAAGGATTTCTGGCATGGCAGTGCAAGGATGCTTGTGGTAAACTCTTCAAATCCCCACCCTTTAAAGTCTCAGAATCCACACATTGATAGTTGTGCTGAACGTGCTGCAAGCAAATGATGTATTGAAACAGAACCAGAGCACATTTTTCACTCAGAGCCAAAAGCTCCCAAGTGTTGCTTCAAGTTTTTGCACTGACAGAAAAATTGTCTGGATTTGATAGCTATTCTCTAACCATTTAGTATAATCCAAAAGAATGCCATTCCTGCTCTCCAGATGGATCTATATGCAGGGTTGAGATGAACATGCAGAAACAAATATTCCGATGGAGGGCTGATCACTGGCCTGATGAGAAACTTGACTTTAGATTTCCTGATATTTGAACTGAGATGACACATGAGGTCACAGACATTATAAATATTGACAGCTCGCTAATGTATCTGAACGTGAGCTTGTCTCTTCTGTGTTTCATCTATAGAGGGTATTGTCATTCCTCTTATCAGTGGAGATGATGCAATTCTGCCCTAAAGACACAGCCTACTTCATGGCTTCCCGAGCCTTCTTTCAAACAATGTAATCACAGTTCAAGCTTTCCGACTCCTCACCACCTGGTGATTGGCAACTTGAACCTGAGAGAACAATGATGGTGAGGCTCACCTATGTATGGCGGCAGACCCTTTGAGTTAGTAGAGGTCAAATGTTTAAAGGGGTCAGCCATTTAATCACTGTAAGAAACAAGAGCAAAACATCAAAGTGTAATTTAACTGGCTGTTAAGCGGCAGGACGTCCCCTCTGCTTTTATGGAGAGTGATGGGTAGGGTCAGCTGAAGGCAAATTAAAGAAACGCTATAAATTAGGCACCCCTAAGATGCCTGGGAAGGGTTAATGACCTACCATTCCAAAATTAAAGGACGTTTTTAACACACTTATAAACCGAGGTTTTTTTTTTCTCCAGTGACTGTTAACGGGGCATGAACAGCCCTGGATAATCTGGCAAAATTGAGAAAATATGTTAGCAGTCCTGCCGCCCTTTCTTTGGTGATTTCATAAATAGGTTTTGTTAAGAATTTTGTTCTCCCTGTAATCTAGTCAGTCAATCCCCATAAGTCTAGAGAGACTGTGTATTGCTTCATACAAGAATGTCTTATTGCATTAAACCCTTGCCAAGCTACACTGTTTTTTGCCCGTCCACTGATGTTCAAGGAAGGACTCCATCTGAAAGCCCTTTCTGCTGTTTCTTTTTCTCAGCCTTACAAGATGCTGTAAAAGTAAGTTGCGATAGTCAAACGTATGTGAGCAAGACACAGGTAGTTCTGAAGTTCCCAGATGTTTCCAGCAGAAGATCTATGCCCACAGATTGCACAGGAATGCAGATTCCATGGGAAACGAGCAGTGTTTCCGTTAAACTGTAGAATGTGATAAATTGCCTCTCATAAGACACTCCTGTCCTATAGAGATCTCACTAAGTCAGGTTTCAGAACATGACTGGCATTCATCCAGTACGCTTTGGTGATATATTCAACAACGAAAAGCATTCCAGAATTCAAAGAAACTAATAGAGCTGGTGATAGGAATCCTGCTCACTGCCATGTTTCACAGCACGTGTTTAACGTTCCTGTTCTGAGGAACAATAGGTCGTCTGTGGCTCCCATTAAGGTGGATTTCTTCATCCGTGCCAGGGTGATTGGTTGCAGGTAGACAGTCCATACTTGATTCATGTCATTAAAAACGTTGCCGCTTACTGTTATTGTGACATGCAATTATCGAGAGTTTTAGAATACTTCTCAATGTGTTTTACACAAATCATTTATCTACATCCATTGAAAGAGAACGTATGGGGAAAAAAGAATTTGGCTTCCAAGATTTTAGTGATTTGTGTGGGTTTTCCACATACTTGAGAGTTAGAAATGGTCTTCTGATGGCATTCTGGTATTGTACTACAGCACAGCACGGTTCATGCTGGGCTCAGACGGATCTGTGAAAGTCAACGGAGCTGGATGGCTGAATGGAAACTTCTCTGGGTCCCACAAAGAATGCCAGAGGACAGGATCTCAATGTTTACCACCTAGAACTACAAAAATCAGTCTTTCCCTGGCAAAGAGAGGGAGGAGAGAGAGGGGTGTATCTCTTCTGGACCCGAGATCTCTGAGAAGCAAGAAGCCTAAAGCTAAAATCTCACCATTCCTTGTGAATCGTGACAGACTAAATCATCATCATTGTTTATTCAGGGAGAAATTGACTGAGCACAGGGCTCTTTTGCAGCAATGCCCTGATTGAGGCCACATAGTACAGACTAGCAGGAGAAAGATGAAAAGGTTATTGTTTTGGAGTAACGGAGTGTGTGTATGTGTGTCAAGTGGTGATGGCCGGGTGCCAGGCTTTGTTAATGCTAACAGTGTGAACATTCTCACTCGTGAACACACTCATTCAGTGACATACATTAACAAACATACTGTACCTAAAGACTCACTCTAGCCCCCCCACCCCCCCACCCCCCGAACATGTTGTCAGTTCGTATACCGAAGCAAAAAAACGTCTTCAATACCTTCGTCTTTTCCTACTGCCTTTCCTCTCCTTCTTTGCCTTTCCCTTCGCATATATACATTTACCCTCGCTGAGTCCATGTTGCATTTTTCGCAATGTGTTAGTCATCAGCACATACACAACCACTGACATCATCCTCCAGATCTTTAAACACATACTTACAGTATGCCCTTTTGACAGGATGTCTTTGAACTTGTGCTCTGTTCAGCTCTTCCAGCTCACACGCTGGCAAAAGTATGTATTCCACTCTCTGTGTCCCTTTGAACATGCCTTGCCTTTTGATGATCATATGTGAAGTATAATGCTCCTTTCTTCCAAATCGAAATGATTTTCGGAACATGAAGAGGACACCGTGGAAACAGATAGCACACGTGTGCGTGGACAACTAACTGCACACTGAAATGCACAGGGAAACCCTTTGAAATTCCTTTGTGAACCAAGACGTGCTACTTGCAGTTCAGTGGCTTGGTTATGAAGGGATAAATGCTTTTTGTACTCTCCGGTCAGAGTATCTGTCTCGTTCATGTAGTTTTATTGATTATTAGGAGGAACTTGTTTGGGTCTGGGTGGTTTAGCTGCAGCTTGCCTTTCGACCATCTGACCGAAGGCCAAACTGGCACTCCTCAACATTTCCAGAGATGCTCCAACTCTGTAAGAATTTGACTGTTTCTGCGCCTGTCTCCCCTCTTAGCTCTCATTCCAACACTGTGACAGCTCGAAACGCTTCTCCTGATTTTAAATAACAACCATGTAGTGTGATGTAAGGGAAAATGCATGTTCACTTTCGTACAGCCAAAAAAAAAAAAAAAAAGAGCAGACCCACACTGGTGTGTCTGTCAACCAAGGGTGCATTAACGTCTTGTGGACCCAGCGCGGGTTTCTCCAATCACTCGAACGAAAGCTCAGACTAAAGAGCCCGTCTCTGACTGGGTTTATTTACATAGGGCATTTTTGAGGCAGGGTTACGTAAACCAGTTGCCCCATGTCATTTCAAGGGAATCCCTAGGGTATTGGGTGGGCTACACCACGCGTGTATAATGAATAATGTCTTCGGGAGCCTGAGTTAGTACATCTGCCACAGATTAATAACGACTTCTCTTGTAATACTGGCCCTGCATTCCTGCCGACTCCCGAGCACTTGATAGATCTCAGCAGTTTTATTTCATTCAGCGCTGTGGTTGGGGTCCAGGCTGCTGCTCTGCACAGGACTCCTGCCCCTGTTTGCTTCTCTCATGCCACCATGCTGAAGTTCCGAGGATATACCACCTGCTCTAAGTCATTAAGCGGGCACCAGTGTTACCGTTTCACAAAGATACTAGGTCTTTAGTCGAAACACTCATCTGAACTATTCAATATCTGAAGTTCGATAAAGAAATACATAAAACTTAGCTTCATCCTCTGGGCACCGTTTTAAAATATCACCCCCTAGAGAGTTTGGAGGTAAGCTGTTCCACTTAACAAGCTCTATGCTGCACCAATCAATCAGGGATAATCATACAGATTTAAGCATTCTTTAAAATAAACCTAAAACCTAATAGTTATTGGCTAAATACCAGTGAATGAGAACCCTCATTTTGCCTGGATAATTGATGTGCAGGTGTGCTCCAAGAGAAGTGTGAACACCATACCCACTCGCACCTCCCAAGCCAAGTGCTACATTTACCAGTGGTTGTATTATTCTTATTTTACAACTCTCAAATAATTGTAAGAAATGTGTTTCCACTTTTGTCAGGCAGTACAAAACCGAGGCTCAGCACATAGTTAATCCTTACAGTCTAGCTTGTCTTCCCATTTGCTTTCAATGATTAGAGGAATGGAGGAGTTTCTCCTGTCCATTAGAGTTACCCCCGCTGCGAGGGACCACAATGTATTGTAGAGGTTGTGCTGACCACGGGCACGACATCATCTCTTAATATAGCCGCAGGCAAAACTGGCTTCTTCCTGGGCACTTCCTCTTTGCCATATAGAGCACAATTCAGGTGGGTGTCACTGGGTGAGTTCAGACTAGGCCTAGCAGTTGTGCAATAGTTTATCTCACAGTGACTCCAAGACCACAGATTACAAAAAGCCTGTTGACGCTTGAGGCTTTGGCGATCTCCCAGCACAACCATCCCCGCTAAAAAGATGTAATGCATGCATCTGGCTGACGCCCCCCGTCTCCAGAAAATATAACAACATAACGCTCCACATGGAAGACGTTTTGTCTATAATGACTGCAAATCGCTAATTGTGCTTGCCAAATGTCCTGCTGTTGAGAGCTGGCTTGCTCCACTTTTGCGATTTTAGCACAATGCTGTGAGCTTATGGGAGGAGGTGAAGAGAACAAATAGTGATCAAAATAATAGATGATTAGACCAATCTCTCAATGTGACACAAGATGTTTGGAGAGTTGATTTTCATTTTATGACAAGCAGCCTAAAGACAAAGCCAACAAATGTACAATCCATTATTAATTATTGCTTAAGAATCCCAATGAATCACTGATAGTTGAAAATGTATGTGACAACACCATACATATTATTTCATTATGTGATTGTCATATAACACATCAATGGGTGTGTAGTGTCTATCTCAGTCAAAACAATTAGGCTTATCCTTATTTATATATATATATATATATATATATATATATATATATATATTAGCCTAGTTTATTTATTGTTTCTAAACTAAACACAAAACTATAGTTTTCCAATGCTACTACCACAATGAATTAATACTACAACCACTGAGTAATAATGGATGGTAATAACAACAACGACAACAATAACAACAACAACAACAACAATAATAATAAGTTATAATAATAGGTTTTCAGTTTGCAGCTAAAGGCAACCCATAAACTTAGTTCGCTTTTCGACATTTTTAATGGATTCCTGTCTTGAACTTCCCCTTAAACCAGTATGGCCCCATAAAAGAGATGAAGTAAGTCGGGAAGAGAGTCGTGCATTCTCTTTAAATGTCACGCATTTGTTCATCAAAACGCGGCCTATTCAATAACATCTGCACAACAGTCTGCCTTTAAAACCCAGTTTAGTACCTTCATCAGTTCATGTAAATGAAGATGCGAGACAGGAGGAATTGATTGGTTTTCATTTATATGGTAATTAAAAGTTTACGAAAATACCGCAGTGTCACGCTCACTATTTCTATTTTGCTATTTGTTCATACTGCGTCTACGATCCTGCCGTTCTTTTCTTCTTCAACTTTAATACTAGGCCCAATAATAATAATTATAATTATAATAATAATAATAATAATAATAATATCAAAGCAGTTGCCTCCTCTGAAGTGATGACAACCATTCAAGATCTTTCAGCATCGATAGGACATGTCTAATGGATAATTTAAGGCTAGAGTATCCCCACTGCACATAATGCTGTCAATCCCAATGATTTATTGATCAATTCGTGACTTCAGCGGCCTGCTTATTCTATTATCTAAAAAAAAAAGATATTCATCTCTTTCTTTCACAGTAACTTTAATTTAAACTATGTACCTATTTTCACTGAAATATTAAATATTTTGAGAAAAGCACTTCCATTCTTCGCGGTGCTCGAATGACAATTGGTGTATACTCAAATAAAGGTTTTAAAAACACTCAGACCTTTGGAAAGCAATGAATCCTAAAATGGCTCAGGGACATTTTCACGCGTGCTAATACAGGAGTTTGTACAGGCCTGTAGTTTACATTGATTCATGATCACTGATATTGATTAAAGGTTTAACAGCTGAAAATTAATTATTCTACACATTACAGGAATGGTCACACCACACGGGCAGGTTGTGTGGAATTGTTTTGATTGAGTTTCGCTTCCGTTTTGTCATTGTAACCTACCAAATAGTATTATATTTCTCACAGACAAATTAAAACATCGTATTGGTGTTAACGAATATCATTCTATTTATTTACATCTATATTTATAATATTTCCATATGTTTCCCTTTTTACATTGATTTTAGACCAGGAGCCTATATGCTGGTTGAAATGAATGGTTGTTTTGTGAATTTTAGTGAGTTAAACGGCCTAGTTTACTGCTGTCTTTACACTTTGTCTGATGCTAAATTTGCAACACGTCAAATCAGTAGCAGCAAGCAAAGGTGATCAAGTCATGATCTGTAAGACCGAATTTAAAATTGACCGCAGTCAGACTGCAGATATATTTCTGAAAGTCGGCCAGTAATCTGTCTGTAACCAAAGAAAAAAACGCAATATATTTCCATATATTTCATAACCTCCTTCTTATATTTAAAACCTGTTCCAATCTGCTCCCATTCCGCATCGACAGACTTTTCACACGCCCCTTGTTTGTACTACATAGGACCTTGACCTTTTGTAGGCTACGGACAGTCCTGTCTGGTTTATGTTGTCGGGATTTATACTATTTCAGTACTAAGTAATGCGATATTACTAAAAAGGTACGCAAAGTATAATTTTCTGTTCGACTGGCGGACAAACTAAAGCTTTGTGTTTTACATTACTGCTTGATTTTACAAAACCACGGCAGAGGATGTCCATGCACTTTCGGCCCCTCAGCTGACCAGTTGGTCGAGAGGACTTGCCGTTTTCTTTTGTAACCAAAAGAAATCATCTTCTGTGGCAACGCTTTTCTCTGTACACGGGCCATTTGAGGGTCGGCTACCCGTCCTTGGGCCTATTCACCTTTGGCCCTCTGTCGTTCTGTCAGCGGACATGTGTCATTTCTAAAACTACAGGACAAAAAGAATGGGCGAATGTGGTAAACATCTGTGTAACGTATATAATCTCTGCCCGATCATTGTTAGACATTGCACAAATTAGATAATTTCTAAACAACATACACTGCCGTGATAAATCAATGTCCATTGGCGTTATTGCTGTGGTAGGAGCGTGGACACACCGCACGTAAAATTCGGCGCCATACCAAAAGACTTAAGTGGGATGGGCGAAACAAAACGGATAAACAGCCAAATTGTTAAAAAAAATTCAACAGTGGCTCATGGTGAGTGTAAACTATTATATAAATCAACACTATCACGATTCTATTTCGAGGGATGTTTTAATATCTTAGATTAAAGAGAATGGCTTAAATTAAAGTGAAAGCCTGTTACACTTGTCACCACACCGACGCATAGAGTTTCTATTACTATCTGCAAACTTGTTAATTCAATTGTCTGATTCATTTCCAATACTGAGGATTGTAATCCAGATTATCGCATTACTTAATTCAATTTCATTGTTGAAGAGAAACGTCAATGATGAAGTCAATGCTGTCGTCCACATAGCGTTAATTGTTTTGATGACTAAATGAGGTTGTACAATAAACCAAATATGATTAGATGCAGCGAGTGAATGACAGCCAACGTAATGATAACCTACTACTACGAAATCGGAAAACAGTTGCAGGAGGGATTACTTGTGAGAGAAGCCGTTACCATTTCGAGACAGACCATATTCTTACAATAACCAAACTCTCACAAACAAATAATGAGTATAATAACCCAATATCAAGGCAGTCTTACTTGGGAAGCAGCCTGGAAGAGCTTACCATAACAGGAGATGAGTGCGCCGTTGTGTCCGCTGTCCTGGTGGAGTTTGTTGCCTTCGGGGGGTGTTTTGCAAGTAGGTCTCTGCATGAAGAGGTGGTATTTGTTAAAGGTGCCTTCCCCACCGGGCGCATCCAATGACTGGCACTCCTGTTGGAAAGGACTCCGCGACTTCTCCCCGTAAGCTTGACCTTTGCTGGGGAGGAAAGTGGGGCTGTATTTGGTGTCACTTGGCTGGAATGTCCTGAAAGGATTGGCCTGCTGATCCCTACCTTGCGCCGAGGACGGGTTATAATATGAATCCATGGATGTCATATCGCAATATGAAACGCACGTATCTGCGTTCATTCCTAAAAAAGCTGGTAGCAAGTACGTCCAAACTTTTTTTCTGTCTTTCCCGAAGAACGCCTCACACGCTCATGCACAGACAACCACGCACTCGCATGGATTCACACACGCACGCACGCACACACACACACACTCACACACCCACACTGGAGAGGCAGCTGGAGTTGGTTAAAAATGATTCAGATGTTTTCCAGAGACTAGGCTGAGCAAATGCTAAAAAGCCCCCTTAAGGTTTAGTGGGGTAACAAAATGCGTGTCTACAGAGGATGCTGCTCGTACGGCCCCTACCATACTACTCAATGTACTACTCAGAACTGAATGAAGTCTTCACGCAATGTTGCTGTGTAACTTAGACGCGATAAATAGGGAGGTTAGGCCATTGCACACAGGAAAAGAGGGACACTATTTTTTCCACAAACACGTGGGACACACAACACATGACATTAATGCGATTAAGACTGAATATATAACTGACAGAACTTGGAGTGGGAGGGCGCGCATAATCGTTCTGAGATTCTGAGCCTGTGTAAAAATAAACTTGTACAGAAGTCAGGAGACGACTTTATCGACATTTGGATGTGACTGTTTTTTTAATCCACTGTCAAAAGTCATACTCAAATCCTACATCTGTTTCATAGACCATTAACTTGTTTGAAAGCGGTATCAATGTTTTGAATTTGGCGTTGCTTTCAAAATCTTGTGCAGCTTTCCGTTTTTTACACAATCCGCAAACACCACTTAACAATGCAGTTTGCATGTAGGCGTCTCTCGTTAATGCACCCATAGTGTCTACTGATGAAGAGCCACCAACTTGGGTCTATCATATTTTGAATGATTTTCAAAACCTGGCACAAACGTAATAAACAATCAAAAAAGCACAACAGCGCAGCACTTTAAAATCTATATAGACCAACAGGTGTTAAACGGAGGGCGTTGACTGACAAAGGCATTGCATCCTGACTTTTGTTGTGTTGTTCGCTTATGACTGGAAAGTATAAAAATAGCCTACTTTTCTTGACATTAATATATGCACTACCATTTTTGCTTGTATTTGCCTACTATGAATTATCACACAAAAGCATAATATATTTAGTTTTATTATTGGTACCACGGTCAGAATACCAGTGTTGGGCACAGCTATAGAAAGACTGCCGAAATTATTTGCAGGGATGAAACCGTCAATAAATTGCTCGTCTTCAATTAACTACGACGGAAAAGTCCAATTTCTCAACAAGTACTAAACAGTCAGTTTCCCTAACTTCATTGTCCTGTCAGTTTCTTATCATTTTCATTATTATTAAGGTTCTCTAATGAGTAGTGAACCAATTGGAGTGCTTGCTCCTATAAATGGACGAAAATACCGCGTCTAATAGGTTAACAGTCCACCAAGAGACTTAATAAAATGGCATAATTAATTTTTTTAGTAGGATACTGTGGGTTGCTGTATTTCTCAACCAATTGTATGCTTTCAGTGAATTTAACTTGTGTTTTATTTATCCAATGGATGTTTATTCAAGCAGTGTATGACTGAAGTATCCTGATAATTTTATGTTTTGATTTTTATATTTTTACATATACCTGCATTTGGCTATTAGTTGAGTATATTATCTTGTAATCTGTATTTACAACAAAACACCCCTATTGCCACTCTTATTTATATACACACACTGACATTTGTATGCAAAAAGTGTTGCAGGAAACACGGTATCAAGTGGCCACAGCTGTTATATCTAGCCTGATGCTATATGTGATGCCATGATAGTATCATCAGTTTCATTATTAGGCTATATTGTGTTACAAACTGAAAAGACTAGGTTACCCCATATGTCATTATTAGTTTGCTGGGCTGCTTGTCTGAAAATGATGGACCATGGGCTTGGAAGATACTGCTATCTTCTTTATATAGGTAGGAGCTACAGGCAGAAAGCTGCACACGTGTTAGTGGACTGTTGTCCCTTTAAATTGTGCTGTATCAGATTCAATCAGGTCAGGTTCTCATTTCATTTGTCACTGGGCTAAATCAGAGGAGGGAAAACAACCGGGGGTGGTCAGGAGTTTTCATTGAACATGGCAGCTGTGTTTCTTTACATTCTCCATTACATCTGTTACTTTGTATATTTTTACTACAATACTGGGCAGCCTTAACCAGGAACGGGTTTTCAAATAATGATGGATTGAAGAAACGAAGTGGTTACGAGTGTTCTCTTCGAGTGATTCTACAAACGTTCCTTAATCTTTTTTTTATACGCGTTTCCTAAACAAGAACATAACGCAAACGTGCTTGACATACTCTTAATAGTAGCCTACTGAACGAACGCTGTCCATGTAAACAGTGCTGAAATATCACCTAATTTGGTGATATCAGGTGACGTCACAGCTGCCTTTTGAACTTCGTAGCACCTACATGCTAATTGATTGATTGAATAAACTTAAACATATCATTTAAGAATAAAGCTTCTCCGAGTAGGCCTATAACACACACACACAAAAATGCTAATGATACAAAATTATAATATTAAACCGTATTCAGATTAGTTTGTTGCATGACGTGTCAAGGCCTATACTCTAGACGTCGTACATCAGCCTGTTCTTTGTCACTTGCATGCTGCTCGAGCAAGTTCGCATTTGGGTATCCTTAAAGAAGGATTTTGAGGATGTGCGGGAAATGAGTCTATGTGTATATATTTATACAGGACGAAAACGTACCGTTGCAATAACATTGATTCATTTATGGTAAGTTGTAATTAGCCATCTATGACAACTCCGGAGCACAATTACATCTAAGAGTGTTTTCAAGTACTAGCTTACTTAAGTTATGATGGTTTCGGAAACATTCCGAAACTGTAAGATGATTCCTGAAAGGTATTACGAACTAGGCAACTTAGGTTTACGATGCTTTTGGGAACCCGGCCCAGGATTGCTACTAACTGTTTGCAATATGTGTTATTCATTATACATAGACGATAGCAGTATTTAGTTCATTTCACATCAGAATTGAGGCAATAAAAAGTTTTGTTTTGTCTTTAACAGAATATGGGCAATTTTACTGCTAATCTGAATGGTGTCAGAGATTATGAAAGTTTCTGGTTATTATATTATGTACTGATATTATATAATTTAAACAAGGCATTTTTAAAATGTCTCATATTATATATGTCTATAATATACAATAGCATATTAAGACAAGGTCACTGATGTGTCTTCTTTATGTTTTCCATCAAATTAATATAACCTCATCTCATTCTTGTAATCCCCAAAACACAAATAAAACAGCCTCCTTAAATGCAAACAAATATAGTGTTTTTTGTTAGCACATGAAACTCATTTATTTGAAGTAATAACACACAAGCCCATATATGCCTCTGATCACTGCTCTTTTGTTTATTTGTTCCTTTTGTTATTTATTTATTTATGAAGAATTCATTTTAAGGAGGTGGAGTCATTAGAATGGAGCTCCATATAAGCCCATTTGAAAAGAAAAGCGTTGGTCAAATATCAGATATAGAGCCCAAAAGGTTTTGTAGTGAAAGAAAAATCTGAAAATGGCTGGTCCCTTGCCCACAGCAGAGTCACTGGTATTACCACTGGCACCTCTCATGCTGTGCAGGTATTCATTAATGAGGCTTTGAATGTATGTTGTTTTTCTATAATTGCTGCACACCAGTTAAATGTAGTGTTTCCCCCAGCCAACATAATGAGACAGATTTGGCAGTAAAGGTACAGTTCTCTTTTTGTTTCTATGATGAGTGTACCTGATGTTAAAAGATCACAGTGCAACACTGAGAATCAATTCGTTGTATGTGGATTTAAAGCCTACAGCTGGAAGTGCAAATGGAGCTAAATGTTCAATCTTTCAAACACTGTGTTTACCTTATGATGACGAGACCTTTTGAGAGTTTTGATAATTCTGAAAAGCATTATAAAATAATCCCCATAGGTTTTTTTTTTTTACTGTTATGGCTGATTTGACCAAAATGAAGTGTGTGTAAAAGGAGAATAAAACGGCTTTTTTTTTTCAAAAGGAAACTCCATCCTTTGCGGTCGGTCTACTTACGGAGAACTGCAGCCTATAAGAACTGTCCTTACATACTGTATTGTTGCATACAGAAATTGTACTTTTATTTCAACTCATGAAAAGGGATTCACCAAGAGACAGGTTGTTCCCATCAGTTTCAAAGCCAAATGTCAGTCTACTCCAACAGGTCAGAGACCAGCTATAGGCATACTGAGCGATTGCCTAGAGCAAAGTTGTCTTTCTCTGGCCTATGACTGCAATAACAATCCAGTGTTTCAGGGAGGGATTCATCTGCAGTGTTCTACATCAGTACAACTCAGATGATTAGCTTAGAGGAAACTCATTCACAAAAGCACAAAACAAGGTTTTAATGTGTGTAACATCAACACGGCACAAAGAGGAGGTGTGAAGAGAATCCTTTATTATGAGGCCATACATTTTCCATCTCTTAAGGTTTCATATCCTTCCAAAAGATTGTGGAAAGAATAAAAAAAGAAAGTCATCATCAAATAAATGTATAGGGACAACATATATTTAATGTGACGTCTTATACTACTATTTAAAGCTGAAAGACTGGACCCCTAGTAGTGTATTGAGTGCTTGTGATAGGTGGTTGTTGACTATAGGCTTTGATGAGTCCTTTCTTTGCAATAACACCAGCATGAGATTGGGTAAAATATGTAAATAAAAGACCTTTTCATAACAAGGAAGTGACATATTGAGTGTTTACGCTATGCACTTTAGAAAACGGTATTATCACAGAGCAGAAGTGTAGACCTGAGATGCCTTGAGAAACTTCCAGTTCTGCTGTGTATGTCTGCTTTGACTTTCTTCCCTGCTTCAAGGTCCTATAGAAGTCCTTGAAGCAACTTCTCTTAATCTCTCTCAGTCTCTCTCTACCTCTCTCTACAGTTACATACTAACCACACACACATATACAGAGTAGAGAGGCACACATACACATGAAGAGGGAAAGAGTGAGAGAGAGAGAGAAAGAGAGAGAGCGAAAGAGTTAGAGAGAGAGAGAGAGAGAGAGAGAGAAAGAGAGAGAAAGAGAGAGAGAGCGTTAACACAAAGCATACCACTGCCATAGGGCAGAGCCAAGTCACCACAGATCTGTATGTCATTCAACCATGACATTTTAAACAAATGCTTTCTTCAAAGGGTGTACATTTGCCTTTCCTGTCTCGTGTTGAGGTATTTTTGCAACACTATTTGGGCTGACCTAACACAAGCTTTGACTAAAGCTAGTGGTTTTAGAAAGTACAGGAGTTGCTACCTGTAGCATTACTGCTTTGAGAAGCTTTGACAAGGATGCAAACCAAACTATGGCTAAAAAGCTTAAAATTTGTACATGTTTTAAGACACAGACATTTTATGGCTAGACCTAGCACTAGCACCATTATTTTTTTTTAAATCAATTTCAGTCAATTTTTAAAAAGCTTACAATTCTGTCTTCTATGGAATAGATAGTGCCACAGTGTACTCATATTGTAATAAATTATCAAATAGTTTAAAAGCCTACTCTGAAGATATTTATCAGACACCACTCCCTTGCTGGCCTTCATAACACTGTCCTCAGTCACTGAGAGAGAGGGAGAAGGAGATAGCCAAAAAGAGGCAGATAGATAGAGAGGGAGAGAGAGATGGAGAAATGGAGAAAAATGTTCCCTTTAATGCCAATGTGACAACAGAGCGAATTGAAAATGTGAGTTGGACCTGGACCCTGTGAAGCCCCGCCAGCCTCAGTCCCTGATTTCTGGCTAATTAAAGGAATGCTGAGAATTTGTGAAATACCAGCTGAACTTTAACAAATAGCCCTTTAGTCTGCGCCCAACAGCTCAACACAGAAGCTGTGCTGAGAGGCTATATCTGTCAGCTCTGATGGAATCAGTCAGACATTTGGGTCTGGCTTTTACTGGGTTTTTACTGACCTTTGTGAGTATATCATACTGCACTTGAGTGCTGTCTTGGCCTTCTTTGTTCTACTGGTCTACATGAGCAGCTACAGCAGTCTGTCAGTTTGTCTTCAAAAATGACGCACCATTGGAAGCAATACAAGAAGCCAACATCAGTGAAGAGGTCACATCCTAATTTGAACGAAAAAGTATTAGGGCTTTAACAGTTCCTTCTTTGACAGTATGTTCGAGGCATTCGCTGAAAACTTGACAAAAGCATTTATTCTCTTGACATGTGCATGATCTCAGGGGAATTATATTCATATATGTATCCTTAAGAACTATCGTGTTACTAATGATATTTTGGGATCATTCATCTCTAGGGTGCAATAACACAACAACCTCTATGGCACGTTTCTGTCTCTTTCAAGAACGAAACGATAATGTTTCTTATAGGCACAGCATGACAGAACTGAATAAATGTGAGGTTCATATAATGATTTAGGATTTGGAACTGTAAATTAATCAAACCATAATATAGTAGACTATATGTAAACACACGTGAAAAAATACAGAATTTTGGGTTCATTCATATAAATTGTTAAGTAGAATATTTCTTGACTTCATGTGAAAAGCAGCCCCTCAACAGAAACGAATACATCTGACTGCTTTACGGCTTTAAGTCTTTGCTTTATAAACACGGATTAGGTTAATCTCTCTACAGGGGATAAAGTCAAAACTGTGTTTTCCGGTATATCTACCAGCTTAAGGAGTTGCTTTTGCTTGAATAATCCTGTTATCGTTTACACATATTAAATAAAGCAATCATTTTGGTTGAATTACATTTTAATTATGAGATGGAGACTGACAGACTGACAGACGGACAGACGGACACACACATATCGCCGACTAAAATGGATTTCCATGAAACTTTAATGGTTTAATTTATTTGTATGGTGTTTCAAATTAAGGGTGATTTTAAATTAAATGGCGACATTTTGAGAAGACCAATGTTTCGGTATATTATCTGAAACTGAATGATCGTTGTGAAAAGAATCTGAGATGATTCTGTATTAATCTCTTTGAGTTAACACAGCTATAAAATCTTACTTCAAAATTACAAAAGTGAATTTTATTGTTTAAATTCAACTAAGTGAACTTACATGAATACTCTTCAAGTAATGTAGCACGATATCACAAACTATCCATTGATTATATGTACAAGTATTCTGAATGACCAGAGCGCCATGCATTTGGGTTACCCAGACTCATTGAGGACAGTGCTTTGAACTGGAGTGCCTCCGTCTGGCAAACTGATAAGTAGCCGCCCTAGCTACAGTGTTGATGCCTCACTCTGGTAACCAGACACTGAGACATTACACAGGGCATTCCAGGCTTGTTTATCTGCATCCCAAAGCGAATGTTGCTCAGCGATGCTCATTACTTTGTCATCTTTGACTGTGTGTTGTGTGTCATCACAATCGCCCACCCTGTGCGCCTTAGTTGACGGCACTGAGGTCATTCTGTGATTTTTCCAATTTGCATCTCAACCATCCACAGCAGCTCATGCTTGAGCTGTGGGCCACACCAGAGCTTAATTTCCCGCCTTTCGGGGGCCCTTTCGTACCAATATTCATCAGTGTCTGTTTCCTCACAGGAAGGACTGTGTGTATATTACAAGCCGATGGCCCGTAAGATGCAAGTGACTTATACTTACACGGAACGCACAGAGCTTGCCCGGGGTGTGCTTTTTTTCACAGGGATGGGCCTGTCCGCAGGGGCCTGAGGGAGCCGTCCCACTCTCCTCTCTCAGAAAGGGCCCTCTCACTGCCCTCTATGCCGATTCTTATGTGGAGCTGAAATTGGTTTCACATGAGTTGGGCACAGACTGCGTCAGCAGATTCTCTGATCAAATTAAACAGGGACGGGGTGGGGGGGGGGGGGGGGGGGGGTGGTGTTGGGGGGGAGAGAAGAAAAGAGCCAGTGGTTGTACTGATCTTTAATTCAATAAACAGTCTAGAGTCTAGAGACAGAAAAGTGCACTATTCTGTCTGCATCTGAGCTCTCATACACAGGCAAACATCCTTTGGTGGAGAGACACACAGGGATGCTCTATGTTTTACCTCCAAAGCACAATCTTAAGTTCGACTGGCTCGAAAAACTAAAAATGACCAAGACCATCTTCACATCATACTTAGTTAAGTCAGTCCCAGGATCTCCCATGCTACAGAGGCCTTGCTTGTCTTGCTGAAGACAGGTCTCAGGTCTTTGTGAGAAAAAAAAAGATGTTTCCCATATGTGGGTGAGGTTCTGGCAGCCACCCTCAAGTTGAACAATCCCTACAGTGATATGATCTGTTGGGGAAATCATCGAGCTTCATTAAATTCAGAGCACACCCCACTCAGAGGCCCAGTAAAATGAAGAGAGGGGGGGGGGGTGCATGTGCAACAAATTGAGGTCTTGTCATCTGTATTTGCCTTCCCACTCACCAGAAATCATCAAAGGGGATGTGTGAATGTACAGTATAACCCCTTCCTTGCCATCACCTTAGAGCGGCTGTTTGTTTTAGCTTAAACTATTTGCTCACGTGTTAATCGACCTCTGAGGGAAACTCAGCTCACTTGCGCTGTGAAGCAGAGACCGGGGTTTGGTGGACATGAATTCAAGGTTCATGGTGAGGATGTTTTTTCACAACATTTTATATATACAAGGATTTATAATACAAAATTGTTTTAAGCTCATAATTTGACATAACCTCCAGTGTAACATCTTCCATCAAAACTATTGGTAAAGTAGTTTGAAAATGATTAAACACCTGTGCCTCAAAATCACTATAATGTATAATCATTTAGTTTGTATGGCTCTGAATTGCTTCTTATTTCTATAATGGGTTTCATTTTTGGAGAAATCAGCAGAAAAAAAACACAATTGAGTGATTTTGTTTTTCTTCATGCTTGTCAAAAGTTCATAGCTTCATACAGTCAATTTTTATAAATATAATTTGCTAAGTACTAAGGAATGCTAAGTTTGCAGAAAAGGTTACTCAGGGGAAATAACAGCAATATGCAAACATGTCAATTTTGTCCTGTAATGATTTGAACATTTTAAGAATGGCCCCTAAATGTACATGCATATCATTGCCTCCAAGGAAATACAGGGTACAATTATGTCTGTTTTTAGACTGGAAGAAAACAGAGAAAAAGTCTACAAGACATCACAAAATGTTAACTTTGGGCTGTAACGAATGTCATGTGATCTTGGCTGTAACTCTTCTTTCTGAAAAACTGTTACGTTTCATCAAAAAAGGATACATACATAACACATTTTTTAAACTGGAAGCCAAACTGACAGGTGACTGTAACTTAAGCCTACTTGTGTCGTCATTCTGATGTTGTTTTCTATTGCAAGACTTATGTGTGTAGATAGGGTTCATCCTCTCGGTCTCTTTCTCTCTCGCTGTGTACTCCCCTATGTTTTTAGTCACAGTGTGTATGTGCCTGTGTGTGTGTGTGTGTGTGTGTGTGTGTGTGTGTGTGTGTGTGTGTGTGTGTGTGTGCCTGTCTGTGTATGTGTGCCTGTGTGTGTGTATGTGCCTGTGTGTGTGTATGTGCCTGTGTGTGTGTATGTGTGTGTGTGTGTGTGTGTGTGTGTGTGTGTGTGTGTGTGTGTGTGTATGTGTGTGTGTGTGTGTGTGTGTATGTGCCTGTGTGTGTGTGCGTGCATGGCACATGTTATGTGTGCACCGTATTGATATGTGTGCATGTGTTTTCTGTGTATCTATGTATGTGCTATTGTCACATTCAAGTACTGTGCAATCATATGTACATCATATAGGCAGGATAGACATTTACAGGTGAGACCATCCTGATGTAATGGATGTAGTTGGTTCTTGGATCTGAGTCTGTGTTGCTCTATTATTCAGTGGAGACTGTATGAGCTGAGTTCATGCTCATCTCAACTTATCACTAACACCCACACTGACGATTCAAGTCCCCAGACATAAACCACTTTCAGACAGTCCTCAACGGGCAAGGTAAGAGCAACAAACAAACACGCAAATGCACTCTGTGTCCCTGGTTGTTCCTCTTACTTCATTTGATGCAGTTCTTCCTCTGTGTTTTGACTGTAACTTAAGCCTACTTGTGTGCTGACCTGGCCTGATCTTCCCACAGCAGTGGAGGGCCGAAGGATCCACTGGGTATCGGAGAGTCAGGGCGGGGAGGGAGACTCGGGACCAGAGGAGCAGGCCTCTCAATTAGAGTTCAGCATGGCCAAACAGAGCCTCTCCAGCACGCCTCCACACACAGACAACGCTCCACATTCCCTTCAAATGAGCTTCTTTGGGATAAAAGGTCGGTGTGATCTCACAGGGTGACCCATAACCCTGCTATGTTTTCATAGAGGGAACCTTGATCCCAGGATTTTTTTTTTCTCTCCCTGGCTGCTCTCTGCCTCTGTGGCTCAGCGGCAGGTTCTGAGTGACTGTGCTGAGGGTGGCCAACCTGACTAACAAGTTCCTTCGCCCGTGTTTGGCTAGTAGCGCAAGACGATAGTCCCCCGAACCACCCAGATAGGCATCCAATAGCCACGGGGATGACCTTCAACCCCAGGGCTAGAGTCTTGATCAGACGGGAGGGCAAGAGAAACTCATCACTGGTCAAAGGTCGAGGTTGTGACCAGTCGACAAATCTCACATAGTGAGAATAGTTACATGCAGTGGCCACATGTCGCGTTCAGCTCCATTCACATTTCATCTGAACATCTCAAAAAGGCACGAGAAAGGGTCATTCAGATGCACCGATTAAACTTTTAGAGCAAAGAAAAAATGATGTTCCATGATGATTTACAGTGACATATGTATATAGAAAAACCAGAATGGCAGGACAAAAAGAGGGAGGCTGTCCATGGTGGTTCACATGTCAGTTGTGTGGAAAGGACCTGTCAGCAGGAAGTTGTTAGTTAGGGTTATCTCCATACCATAGAGAGGCTGCTGACACCACAATGTATGTAGCTACTGGTAGCCCACCGTAGACGTATGAGGAGGAGACTTCCAGAAGATTGGTCTGGGGATTCTTTCAGTGACTGCCACACAGGCTTCTGCTATCTGAGGCAAAGGAGTCTCTGACGTCGTTCAAAAACGCAAGGTCCAGAAATATAACATTCTTGCCACTGACAGCCTATGGACAGACAATTATGTGTAACTTTTGGGTCTGAAGTGCGCTCCCAATGATTTTCAATCTTTGAGCTCTCTACGAAACCCCAGCACTGTAGATCATTATCAAACCTGAATAAACCTTTAACCCAAACCAAGAGAAATCAAAAGTAATGCAGATTCCAGCTTTATTAGAAACAGTCCAGGGAACTTTCTTCACTGGCAGGGTGACCACCATCCGTCACGATCCACCCCTCCAGGGCTTGAGCTAATCAGATTAGAGATGGGGTCTCCTGTCTGGGGGAAACAGGAAGTGTATGCCCATCCGGTGCAGATCAGTCAGTCAAACAACAAAGCATTTCCCACCTTACCCAAAAGTGGTACTATCACCAGTGTTAAATCAATAGTCATTCAATTTACATTCAACTGTGCTATTAATATTCATTTCAGGTATGCAGCCAGGCTGCTATAGGGGAGCTCTACCATTATCATTTCACATTAGGCAAATGTATGTCCCTGAATTATTTCTCTTTCTATTATGAGACACTGTGCCCTCCTGGAGGCAAATTGTGAGTGCCTAGCAGCCATAGCAATCCCTGTTCCCTCAGGTTTAAAAGTATTTAGAGTGAAGTACAGTTTGCTTCATGTATGGATTACTTCCAAGAGTGAGGAAAAGTGAGCATATTAAAAGGTGTATTATAACTGTAAGTATTGTGGCACTGTAAAACGCTTTGCTTTACTGAGCAAATCCAAGTCAAAGTGTTTCTTTGGAGATGAGATAGGCCACTTGTGTGAAGCCACAGATGTTCAGATGGTTGTTTGTTTTTTCCTGCGGAGATTTTAATTGGCTCTGTTAAAGTCTCTCACGTACTTCTTTACGTCTGTAAAGTGGTGTTGCTCCCAGTTAATGACAACACAGTCAGCAATTAGACATAATAGCACTCTAAAACAAACACAAAAACAGCCTCCCTTGTATATATAATTCGCTGTAGTATTCTCTCTACTCAGTCAGAGGGTCCTATTTCTTAAATAATAAAACAAGTACAACTTAAGTGGTCAGAGAGGTTGAAAAGGAACTAAGAAGTACACAGACAACTACGAAGTAGATAATAATTTTGGTCAAAACTCGTCTATCTGTGCCTTTCTATTTCTATATCTATATCTATTTAACTGAACATAGTTTTGAGGTGCAAGGTCAATCTCCCATCCATTGCTGAACGAGCGGCTCTTGCATCTGTTCCACACCTGCGTGTTGGTTTTGTTGTTTTGTCTGACTGCTGAGTGGCCTCTGTCTGTTTACCCTTCCGAGTCGCATGTTTGTACTGATGGGATCATATGGACCCAGGCCTCTCCTCTCTGCTCCAGGTACTGCGACATCACTGACCCCTGGGCCTGAGGTCGCGGAGGGGAGAGAACAGAGGAGCCTTCTCATGCATCTAATGCCTTGGAATGTCCTGGGAGACAAGAAAGAGCCTCTTTCATATGGGCCGTAATCAGAATCATGCTGCCCGGGTTAATTTTGGGAGGACACTTGTTGAACAAGTGCCTTGTCTTCATTCAGATGGCCGAGGGTGGGTAGCGCAGGGAGACTGATACATCGTGTCCTGCTCACCCCTGCACACTGACATAAGCCAGTTTATGTCCACAGTGATTTAGTGTTTAACCCCGTCAGTCAATCACCCCCCAAACTCCTCGCGTTAAATTGTGCCAATACCGGAGACCCACGCCAATATAGAATTCTTCCGGCAAAATTCCACAGGGTATGACAATGACCGTTGTGCGCATTTACATTGAATCCAAGGGATGGGTGGTATTGGTCGGCACAGTTTTTATCATGAATTACGGCAGCACTCAATTGCATTAGATTACTCCAGGAATGATGGAGGTACTCCAAGTTTTATATTTAGGCTGAGAGCTACAATCATTTGTCCAGAGCCTTGTAATGATGCCCTGCCTGGAGACTCCTTGGTAAACAGCAGGAGAGCACCATGAGTGTACCCTAAAAAAGGGTAATGGCGTCCAACATTCAGCTTTTCCAAAGCAAGCAGTGTTTGGAAACTTCCAGGGGTTGAGAGATGTATCAATAAAATCCTGGGGAAAGAAAATCATCAATTAACATAGTGAGATAATGTTCATGCTGTTTGAGGGCAATCTGGCTTTTATTATTATTATGTGTGTTTGTTTTCTTCCCTATTTGTTTTGCTGGAGTATTTTGGTCATAGCTTATAATGGGCTTGTTATCATTTTAGCTATGTTGGACTGACCAATTGTTTTGTTTCTCACATTAGGGGAAGTCAACATAAAAGAGTTCTGGACTAACACAAAGAATTATCAAGAGAATACCCTCTGAGTCATTTCACCATATCTTGAAATCTGTTGACTAGCCACTACTCTGAAATTCATGCAAATATAAATATCTCCGTCTGGCATATTCTTTCAACATAATGCTAAAAACATGAATACATGCATATGGACTCACTAGCCTCTGTTCTGAATTCTCTCATAGATCGCGGGTGTTCAGCAAAATAGCCTGAGACCCATGCTTCAGTCTTCGCTTGTTTGGCCGCACCGCCTTGAAATGGGCTGAGCTCATACAAAATAATACATAATAATTATACTATACATTCCTATGGTGGAGGTCCTGTCTGCGTCGCTGGTGAAGAGAATTGCATTTTAAAGCTCCAATAATCTTCCCAGGCCTTTCCATGACTGGAGCCTTCCCTGGCCTCAAACATGTCACTTATTATGATGCAGAGATCACAGCGCATGGGGCATGATGGGGAAAACCCATAATGGTTGCGAGGTTAAATGTTTGTGGAAATACCAGGCCACTAACATTCCCCAAGGAATATCATTCGGCTGTTGTCATTCAGATGCTCATCAACAGGCACCGATCATAGGCCCAACAGCTGAGTGGCCCTGGATTCAGCTGAAGCGTGAACTGTACGTGTGGTTCCAGAGACCGGTCACGATGGGACTGAGTCATTTAGGTGCAGTCTGGCCACTGGCCAGTTGCCCAGCAGGCCTCATGATGTGGGCCTTGAGGTAGCAGCCAAAGCTGGGGGTCACAAACAAAGGGCTCACTCAGCCGCGCTCCCTGCTTTACGCCTCAAACTCACGCGCACTGCCCTTCGATCGCTTATTGAATTACACTTAATCCCTCAATTGATGTCACATGGAAGCACACAGCAAAAAAAAAAAAAAAGGTCCTCGGCCAGGCCACTGGCCCTGAAATAACTGTTTAAGTGCTGCGTGAGCGCTGTTTTGGCACTGAAAGTTTGGAATTCTCCATATGAAAAATAAGGCTGGCAAGTGCATTTCTTTCTCAATTCACATGTGTCTACATTATATGTTACATTTAGACCTATGTGTATTTATGCATTGTGCACATACGCACATGCACATACAAGTCTTTGCATATTAACATTATACGAGACAGAATATGAATCTTGTGATAAGTAAAGTATTTCCCCCAAAACATTTTTGTTCCCGATAACTCTCTTTCATGTAAAGTACCTTATCAAAGATTATGAAATTTGAAATTATGAAAAAAGAAAATACAGTGTTGGTATATGTAACACTTAGTCTGCATCTGTCCTCTTCAAAGAGGAAATATGTATTTCCTTCACAATACTATATTCCATCTCGCTTTTCAAAGTATTCCATCCTTCATCTGCATGACATTGTACCTGCCTCAGGAAGTCAAGAACTCAAAAACAAACAACAGTGATCAGACTACTGAGTTGAGTGTTTCCTCAGCTTCTAATAGTCACAGCAATCTTATCTCATAGCTATCATTTATGGCATAAATATCTGATCTGATATCATTATGTTACTTTTAGTTTGCATGATTCATTTTTAAATATTAAACTTGAATGTCTACCTTGTCTGTCCACTTATGCTTCAAATGTAGTCAAATAGCCAATACAAGTTTAGTTTAATCTTGAATGCTTCCCTCATTCCTCCCAAGCTAATGCAGTTATCAAGTAATGGAGGTATATGGATCCAGTACATCACTGTGCTATACAAAAGCAAAAGCTATCACTCATTTATCTTAGAAATGTCAACTGAAGAAGCTAATTTGCTCTCCAACACATTATAGTACAACTGTAGAGAAAATATTTTGTTTATTTGAAACAAGTGTGTGATCATTTTGGATTGATTATAGAGGGGGAACTCCAGGTGTATATTATTCATTTTCACTTGTTTTCAACCCAAAACAGCCTTTCAGAGTTGCCCTCGTGTCAGTGAAAGGAACTGAGTGTTAGTCATAAAAGGTAAAAAAAAAAAAAAAACTTGAATTTAGAACATTATCACACAATTCGGTCTTGTTAAATATTTTCTAAGACATAGTTTGTAATTCATTACATTTCTGAAATGTTATCCTACCTTTATCACTGTTGTTCCCTCACCTGGCATTGAAGCAATGTTGAGGAGCCACAATGTTACACTCCTGGAAAACTCAAATTAAACTACCAACAATAGAATTTGTGAGCTACAATGCTGTCTATAAAATGATCTGTGGACAAAGGGTTCAGTGAGTGCCTTAATAACCACTCTAAGTAGTGTTTCTTCCACTGCCATTATGAAGAATTCTTGTATCCACAAATGCGCGGAAAAACATCATTTCTACACCTTTAAGTCTGAAAGTGGTAATTCATCTTAGAACAAACTTCATTATTCTGCTTGAACAGTGTTGCTACTAACCAAACAGGTGCCTTTTGCTGTGCTTTTGCTGTGCCTTTTGCTGTGCTTATTGTGGTTGTGGTCCTGCTGTTGTGGAAGAATTAAAGAATTTAATGAGGTCATTTTGATCTACAAACAGTACAACCTCCGCCTAAAGAGAGCAGTACGTCTAAACCAACTAAACAGTGTTGTGCAAACAAAAGGTTAGTATGAAATGTCCTCACACACGTCTCAAATGAGAGAGAGAGAGAGGCCATGGGAGGGGTGCTGTGTGAACGTCCCAAATGAGAGAGAGAGAGAGGCCACGTGAAGGGTGCTGTGTGAACACCTCTCCCACAGAGTGAAGGTCACTTTGAGTCTGTTCTCTGATTCCTCCAAGCTGTTTAACTCAGCTGCCAATCACTGTCATATACACAACTTTAAAAACTAAAAACCCAAGCCAGGTCCGGTATGATAACATCTAAAACCCTGCAAAGTCCCATATGCACGACGGCTAGATAGAGATAGAGCTGCTGTGACAATATGTAAATTCATATATTGATTTCAGTGGAGCATTAAAAGGCAAAATGTGCATTTTGTCATATGAATCATATGTGATTTTAAGAGAACTTTCTCCTCTTGGCTCCCCCTGTGATTCTGCCACTCTGGACTACTCGGCTGTTTGTAGAGAAGGCCATGTGATGACTGCTTTCATGCCTGCGCTTCAAATCTCACAAAAATAAAAAAAGACGGTGCTCCTTAAAGGTCTTGCCCAGGAACAACACATGAACATAGAAGTTCAGGACCATCCATCCATCCATCCACCGTCTCTCCCTGTCTCTCCCTGTCTCTCCCTGTCGTGACCTTTTTTTTTGTCCGTCTGCGTGTGTGTGTGTGCGCCACATGCTCCACAGCACAGCTCCTAATGAGACTGCAGCCTGTTGCTGTTGCTGTGGGGGTAGAACTCAGCACGCCGGGAGGAAATGGGGCCTGGCATGTTGACTCAGGAGAAAATCCCCACGGACCTCTCAATGGGCTGCTATTAAAGTTTAATCGCCCCACTCATCCCCGAGCGAAGAGGGGATCGCTGGGTGGCTGGGCCTGGAGCGTCTTCACCGTGAACCCGCCGGAGCGCCCGCTGACCAAGGATGAAATGCAATATCTGCTCGGACTCTCTCTCTTTTCCTCTCTCTCTCTCTCTCTCTCTCTCTCTCTCTCTCTCTCTTTCTCACCAGAACCATCCGTGCCGCGGGGAAGCCAAGGCCGCTCCTCTACGCAGGGGAAGTGGGTTTGCAGAAGGGGGAGATGTTTAACGTCAGAACCAGGCCCGTTCTGCGAGTCTCTGTTGGTGCGTCTGAACATTGTTGCAAGACTGTTTGCATAATGGACACTGATGGGTCTAAATTCCCCTCTCTGCTTTTGTGTCTGAAGATTACACAGGGCCATTTTCCAGGGCCATGGCATATGCCAGAGAAGAGGAAAGAGAGGGAGTTGAAAAAGAACTGGGCTTTCATGTCAAGACACTTTGATTGTGTTACAGATTGGTTCCAGGTGAACCAGCTCCTTAGGACTTGGTGAGAGGAAGGTTGTGTAAGATTGGAGACAGGATGGTATTCCTTAATTTCAATTGTGTGTGGCTGTTAATCAGTGTGTGTGTGTGTGCTCTTGCTTGTGTGTTTGTGTTCGTTGTGTGCGAGTATGTGTGTTTCTGTGCAAGCATGCAATTTAGTGGGTGAGCTTAAACTGCAGGTGGTTGTAAGTGTCATATAGAGACTGTTGGGTTCAGTTTAAACTTTCTCTCTCAGCGTGTGTGTGTGTGTGTGTGTGTGTGTGTGTGTGTGTGTGTGTGTGTGTGTGTGTGTGTTGTGTATGTGTGTGTGCACATGTATGTGAGTGTGTGTGTGTGTGTGTGTGTGTGTGTGTGTGTGTGTGTGTGTGTGTGTGTGTGTGTGTTGTGTATGTGTGTGTGCACGTGTATGTGAGTGTGTGGGGGTGTGTCAGCCAAAATTGTTAGCACAGTTACATGGACAGTTTGGCCAGCTTTCATGGCCTTCTAAAGCCCAGCCTGCCTTTGCCTGGCCTTGCAAGGTCCAGTGCTTTGTTTTAGGCTGATTAGAAGCAGGTCTAGCGTGGGAAGTCCAATTAGGAAGGGAAATTGCAGTGTGCCCAAATGCAGCAATGCCAAGCCCTTGCCATTTACCATCACTTACCTGCACTTGAAAATGGTCCCAGGCACTGCAACATCTGTATGTATTTTGAAGTAAGAATAGCCTTTTTCCACAATCCTAATTGGACCTTCCCCTCACTTCAGTGAATTGCTTATGCCCCATTTTTTTTTTCAAGAGAACAAGAAAGGAGAATGAACAAGTGATTATTCCTTTTTACATTAATGATATGGTGGGAAAGACATCGACTGAACTTCAAAATGAATGTGTCCACGATAAATCCCCCTTTGAAAGTCAACATGAGCAACCAAATCCCCTCTGTCACTTAAACAAGGCTATCCCTTACACCTGCTGTCTCACTGTGGCATGGGACCTCAGTGAAATTCAGTTAGAAGTTATAGAACTAGTTGTGTACATGTTCTAATATCAGAGCTGTGCTTATTGCAGGAAGCAACAGCCATTTGTACTCTTTGGGGATAGTGGCTGTTTGGAGAGGTGATATAATTATCTTCTCTCTTATCCAGTTCTTGCTCATGAGAACACATGCTTCTCTCTTTCTCTCTCTCTCTCTCTCTCTCTCTCTCTCTCTCTCTCTCTGTCTGTCTCGCCTCTTCTTTCACAATGGCCACTGCATAGCAAGGCCACGCAAACTACAGAGACAGTGAGACCTGCTGTTGTTCAAAGAGCAGTCTGGGGATTTAGGGGGACTGATCTAGTAATTAAAAGAAAATAAAGGGCTTATTCCCATGACAGCCAGGCCAGGGCAAGGCCCACTGCCAAGGTTCACACCTCTGGTCCTGCTGGAGTCATATATCTGGCATCCGGCATCAGTTATGAAGTCATTTCCTGTATGAGCTTACTCTGATCACACATATAGCCCCAGATGTCGTGATCAGGAGCCAGCCACAGCTCTGATTCTGCACTCATACATGTGGTCCACGCTGAAATACCCACGCCGTGTGATGAACGCCTAAGTCACTTTTACCAAGACATGTCATTTCAATGGCTTAATGAATTATGTACATCTTTACACACAAATTACTTTTCATTTTAAACATTAACATTTGTCCTGTGAACAGAAACATAAACATAAATCGGACATATTACCTGTTTTTGACTGCATGACAACTAATGTAATGTATCAGGAGAAGGTTTTAGCTGGATGTAATGGGAAAAGCTGAGATTATGTTAAATAGCCTTTTTTATATCTAATATTAGCAAGCAATGAACTGAAGATGAATAGACAATAAAGAAAACGATCCCAATGACAGCGTGATGGAGAGGGTGTGAAAGGAAGGAGAGAGATAAGGAATAATTCAGCAGACTGGAAACATCTGAGAAGGCCAGGGTGCCGCAACGATGGGTCTGTGTCAGTGAAGAATGGAGAGGCCTAAATGATGGATAGCAAGAAATTCCCAGGATAATGAAAACCATTTATTTCGCCATTGTTGGACAGAGCTGGGTTTAGCACGGTCTTTTTCTGACTCTGTAAATCCCGGTCCCCACGTTTTCAACTTTGACCGGCAACCAATTTCCGCCGCGTACGATGGCCGCAGACTGAGCGGTGCTTCAAGGAATGTTTAGCGTGTCACCATTGGAAGAATAAAATGTAGTCCCTTGTCCAAGTATGCAAAATAATAACTCAGTGGTTCCCAGAATACATCACAAGACCTCCCTTGATTACAGTTATATCCATATTTTGTGTGGTCTCCTTGGTTCAAAGGAGTGCAGATGCATGTAATTATTACTCTACGAGAAGACGCTCTGCTAACAAACAACATGGGGGTAGCGTGTCTTCTGTGTGCGTGGAAGGGGGGGGTGGGGGGGTGGGGGGGGCATGTAAAAACTGACTGCACATGTGAAGCTCCAGCACAGAGAGGCTTCACTCTTTTTGTTTAACATAGTTTTAAGTTCAGTGTCCCCACACCTAACATGCCCAGGGGTTCCTTGGCCTAATCTGCTTCAATCTTCAGACACAACATTACCGGTGACCCCTCTGTGTACTCCTGGCTCAGTGGTGGCAGCTGACTCTCTAATCACACAGGCAGATCTGGAGAGCTCAGACCCCTTTTAGACTGACCTGAGGCCAGAGGAGAGACAGCATCTCATACCAGCCTGCTGGTGCCAACGTTTGGACAGAAAAACACAAACCCAAAGCAGCGAAGATTTTGCCAAGATTGACATGGCTGCACAAGCCTCCTTGTGTGGTCGGAGAGCTGGCACAAAAAAAAACGAGGAACATTTTTCTTCTGTTTGAACGTTTGCGTATTCCTCCGCTGGCCAGTGTCACCAGCATTTAGCTCTCATTCTTTTATTGCCCTGATTGGTCAAAAATATAAACCCAAATACAAAACAGGCAAGTTTCTCACTCTGACAAACATCAATAACAACCGAGATTCATTCTGACTGCTTTGGGTAGAACAAATTACAACATTCTTGGCCGAGTCTCCTGTTGCCGATGTTTACAAACAAGATGCTTTGTGTCTCAAGAGAAACCATATTTCTTTTTTTTTTTATTATTATTAATAAAAAAAAAAAAAAACACTTACACATGCTAAGATGGCATAGCTGAATGAACAGTCTGGTACAAATCTGTTCTGCACACAGTCCCTATCCAAAACTGTTGGCGGTCCCCTGTAATTCCTTGAAATAGAAATGGACACAGTCATTCGGCCTCACACTGGAAAGGTGCTCTGCGGGGGCTTTTCCAGTAGCACACAAGCTCTAGTGAGACTAGAGAACACTTTCTCCTCACTGTGAGGTGGGCCCAGGGGGTGAATCTCAACGCGTATTGTCCTTGGGTCGGCTGGATCCAGCAACCCTTCACATATGGTGCTCATTTGAGAGAGAAAATGACTTAGTATCCAAGAAACATGTGTAAAAGCCATCGTTGGGATTGTGAGAGATTTATATCCAGCGGCAGAGCTGCGTCAGCATTTATTCTCATCTGTTACATCCCCCCCCCCCCACCCAGGGAACGTGAGAGATGTTTGCGAGAGAGGGGAGAGAGCTTGATAGTGTCATTTGATCAGTCATCCTCTCAACTCCACGGGAGTGTGAAGGCCTGCCCACTCTCGTCCCACACAGGGAGACATACATGCACATGCACGTACACACACACACAATCAACATTACTCACTCACACACACACACACACACACAATCAACATTACTGCAAACATTTTCACTCACACACACACACACACAATCCTCAATAATACTAAAATACCACACACACATCAACAATGTCAAAATTCATTCTGCTTCTCATCATCTTCTTTAATCTTAATCCCTGAGATAATAACCCTCTCTCCCCCCCCCCCCCCATAAGTAGAGGAGTACATTCTGCTCCTCAGATGGCGCTGCTTTATCACTGATGTGATGATGCTTTGAGAGGGAGAGTGAAAATCACAGCCTAACCACATGCTAATGGTCTGGCCCGCCCGCCTCTGCCTTCTCGGCTTGCACGCGTATGGCTGCGTGTTTGATGGATGTCTGTGGTAATCATGGTTATCCTGCACAGTCCTCAGCTGGGCAACATGTCAGGCCCAACAGCCTGGACTCTCACATGTGGCAGGCAGCCACCGGGTCCACATAGTGATTATCTTTATAACTTCTGTATATGAGAAACAGTCGGCAGGAGATTTGAAGGATTCGTTACTGCTGTGAAGCAAATCCAGTGCGCTTCACCTGTCCTGCGGAGTGTGTACAGCTGTCCATTGCATGCATTCAGGCATCTTGCTGTAGATTTATTTGTCTGGTTTCAAAGAAGCTTTTCTTCTTCGTAAACTTGTCTTAGCCAAAGGACACACAGAACGTCGCAGGCAAAATGCCTCAGTATGAGAGTTGTGTTTCAGCTGATGTTGGAGAAACTCTTGTTTCATTTAAGAAAATTATATTTTTTTTATAATAAGTGCAAAGTGCTTCAAACAGGCCTCTTGGTCCTGTGAAGATGGATTGAGTTGGCAAAGGAAAAGAAATACATCAAGAGAGTTTGGAAATAATCAATTAGAGAAAGAACGAAAGAAAAATGTCTGCGGTGCAGTTGAGTTACATTTTTTAGGGAGTATCTTCAACACAAACAAACGCAGACAAGAGGTGTGAATGTGAGCCAAAGGACACAAAAGGAGAGAACTGGAGAGGGCTGGGGAAAGATAAGAATGGTGGGAGAGAGAGAGAAAAAAAAAGAAACTAAAAGAAGACACTGGGGCCCCATCCACCATCACTTATAAAGTCACCGCAGCACACAGTCATTGGGTTCAAACACATCATAGTGAGAGCAGTGCAGGATGAACTATCATTACCCCCCCCACGCAACACTGCTAATGCAGAGGGATGCATCCGTGAGCATCCGTGAGCATCATGCAACACCCACCAGCTAGACTCTTCGGTGAGACTGTGGCCTCTAAAGACAATCTGAAATAGACAAAGGAATGACTGAACAACTGAAGACCACCTCTCTCTCTTTCCCTGTTACTGATTACTAACAAGGGATTCATAAAAGTACATGTGAAATATAAAGTTTGTTCAGATTTGCTCAGATGTGTTGTTTCAAATTGTGTCCACAGATCAGCCATTTGGCAGTGCATTGAGCATTGCCTGCCAATAGATTGTTAATGATAACGGTGGACTGCTATTACCTGATATATAGATGACACTTGATATTTGTCAGGTCAAGTCAATTGACAAATGTTCATACATATTATCGTATTAACCATCTATCTGCATTACATATGTGAATCGATTTGCATTCATCTATAGAATGAAAAGACGCCACCTCAAGCACGAACATTTCTTACTCAGAGATACTGCGCCCTCTGCTGTTCAAATGCGTCTTCAGTGTCTTCCCTCAACATCTCCTTGGGTTTCCATAGGCAGAGCTGGGCTGTTTTTGTGTTTTACCTCCTATGTGTGTGTGTGTGTGTATGTGTGTGTGTGTGTGTGTGTGTGTGTGTGTGTGTGTGTGTGTGTGTGTGTGTATGTGCAGTGTGTGTGTGTGTGTGTGTGTGTGTGTGTGTGTGTGTGTGTGTGTGTAGTGTGTGTGTGTGTCTGCGTGTATATGTTTTTGTGTGCTCGCCTGGCGACACAAGTAGACATGCTGCAGGCCTCTCTTGTACACACAAACAAGCAGCTACACTCCCTTCCTTGTGTGCAGCTGTGGCTGGGTGGGGGTGGGAGAGAGAGAGAGAGAGAGAGAGAGAGAGAGAGAGAGAGAGAAATAGAGAGAGAGAGAGAGAGAGAGAGAGAGAGAGAGAAATAGAGAGAGAGAGAGAGAGAGAGAGAGAGAGATGACACAAGACGCACAGTGAAGGAGCCCAGTGTCTGAGTCAGCGCTGGCTTCTGGTAAAGCTCAGCTCCAGCCTGGCCAGGCAGCAGAGAGGCAGATCCGTGGGATTGAAAGCAGCACCCCACTCCCACCCACCTCCACCCACCCCACTCCCACCCACCTCAACCACCCCACTCCCACCCCCCTCCACCCCCCGACTGCCCTCTGTGTCTGTGGCGTTCTCAAACGGTTCCTAGGGGCATGACGACAGAAAGACAGTCTCCAAATCACCTTGAGCCTCATGCACCCCAGTGTAGACACAGTGGTGATTGGTGTGCCAGGGATATCTGGATCAAGACATCTGGTAACACACAACAGACCTGGGATGGTGTGTTTAGATGTCACCACAGTCATCCCGGCCATGCAGGACCATGGAGTTCTTCAAATTCACTCAACAGGCTCTACCACAACAGCAACTAAAAACAGTTGCCACCAGTAGCTGACTGGTCATATTGTACATCCAAGTACAATCCACCAGAGGTGTAAAAAGTACTGAAATGTTGTACTCAAGTAAAAGTACAATTACTTTGATGACATTTTACTTAAGTACAAGTAAAATTACCCATCTAAAAATCTACTCAAGTAAAAGTAAAAAGTAGTTCATTTAAAATGTACTTTAAGTAAAAGTTACTTAGTTACTTTCCACAACTTGATGGGGGCCGCTCCTATATAGTGCAAAAAATGACAAGGGGTCATAAATCCAATACAAAAACTAGTTATTTTTTATTAAAGGAGAATCTTTAGAAATATAAGTGCAATGACATTAAACATGTCAAACATTAAACATGTCAACACAACATTTAAGAACTTTTGGGAGGACATGTCAAGACATGACAGCTAAAATAAAAAGTTAAAATACCGCTGCCCCACTTAAACTTTGGTTACTTTACTTGTGTCCACCTTTAGAGCATTAGTCTACAAACTTCTTGTTGAGTTTGAGCAGCAGCTGATATAAGATGAGTAGAGTTCATCCGGGCTAGCTTTGCATTGAACAGCAATCCAGCACAGCTGAAGAGTCGCTCGCAGGCGGCCGAGGCAGGTAGGCCAGTATTGGATTTCAGGGACAGTTTTTTGATATTCTGAAAGGCGTTCAGCAGATCCATATTGACTGAGACACAGGCTAGGTACCCTTCTAACTCCCCTGTACCTTCTGACCTTCTGGACTTCATTGAGGAAAATAAATCATCTTCATCTGATGAATGTTGTCCAACTTGCTCCAGCCTCCAACATCCGGTCAAGGTGTTGTCTGACATAGACTAGACCTGTAGAATGACAAACAACATTTCTGACAATTAAGTATTGAGCTGCCATCAAGATTCAAGAGTGCATCATAACACAGAAATGGCTATAAATAGCTACTTGAGATGACAGACCTACAGTATACAGAATTATAGCATTATTTTCTATTTCTACATGCATCACAATTCATAATCCTCAATTCTTGCTAACCGGGACCCCTTAGCATGAACATGAAAGACGTGCACGTTGCAAAGCCACCACTTATCGTTATCAATATCTGACTAAACATCGTGATAAATTGCAGATAACGACACGCAGGAAACGATGGTGTGCGCATTCACATTGTTCTGTTTCAAGGCATGGGAGGCAGCCAAATGATTAGCCTAATATCAGTTTATGTGGTGTATTGCTGATGACTGATCTGCAGTTTTTAACACAATATGAGAGACTGAACATAATAATTCTATGACCTGAAACGAATGGAAGACAGGAATGGTATTATTAGTCTATTGGATGACCGCTGCCGACGTTAGCATACTCAGGTCGGTTGCAAGTGCTAGCCAAAATTAGGCTACTACCTACTAGTGCCATGAAACGCATATTTTGCTTAATGGAGCAAAGCTAACTAAATGACAAAAACGCTGTCTGAACTACTAATGGAAAGGGACAAATACTGTACTTACCAACACATGCTTGCGCAGATTTGAAGATGAATTTGTATAAGCAGAAAGTTCTGACTGACGGATTAGGCACAGTTTACACAGCATATAGCTGTTGCCTCTTTTACGTTGGAAGGCAAACTGCTTGCTGAGATGTGCCACGGGTTTTCTTCATCTTCTTTAATTTCAACTGGCGGAAAGTTCGGTGCTTCAGCTTGTTGGTGGTCCGCAGCTTGTTGGTAGTCCGCACTATCATCTTCCTCCATATCTATCTCTCGTGACTCGGCACCGTACTGGCGCCTTGCATCGACTCCATCATCCACTCTATGCAGCATCCACCACTGCAGTGAGCATTGTGGTGCGCGATTCCTGCCTTGAACTATGTTTTTTTTTTACTCAGTAACGGATGTAATTTCCAATGTAGCGAAGTACAATACTTCAGTCAAAATCTACTTAAGTAAAAGTAAAATTACCGATTTAAAAAACTACTTAAAAATTACAAAGTACACAAAAAAACTACTCAATTACAGTAACGTGAGTAAAAGTAATTAGTTACTTTACACCTCTGCAATCCACATTTATAGACCCAAAGGACATGGTCAAGTCAAATATTTCACTCAGCACATGTAAAAACAGACTGCAAAAAGATGACTTGGCATGTTCGGGAAGTAGTTAAGAGGATGTTAAACAGAACAAGGGAAAGGCACACATTGAAACGGGGAACCAGGCACACAACAGTAAGATGAATATTACTGTTATGGGCCAAATAGGTGATGATTTCCTGACAGAGCCATTACTTTGATTTTTTGCGTGCTGCGATCCCTGTTTTCTCTGAGACATCAGACATCTATCGGCAGGGCTCAGATCAACACTGACTGAAACAGACCGCTCTTCCCTCTACGTTATATGCCAGTCAGTCACTGCTTCCTCCTTACGTCCTGTGAACGCCCGTTAAACCACACAAAAACATCTTGGAGCTGCTGCTCTGGCTAAACAGAGAAATCCCCTTTGTACTTCATACCTCCGTCTCCGGAATCACTTGTGAATCCCACATCTTCAGTTGCTTGATGGCATCTGTTGGTTCTTCCACTCCTTATGTGACACATTCAGGACTTCTCACAGAACCTCATATACACGAACATGACATGGACATAATTTACCGGGCAATCACTACCCTTCCAGTAAGAAAATAAAACTGCTTGGATGGGATTCATTAGTAACAGTGGACGGATAACGGCATGGCTCTGTGATCAGGTGGAGCTGAAAGGTCAAAGGGCAGAACAGAGTAACAGAGTGAGGAGCAGGATGTGTTGGAATGACAGGAAGTTCATCTAGCTCTAGAGTTTCATTTCTCTATTTCTGAGGTGGGGGGTCCTTAAATATCTCACTCACAGGAAACATTTGACTGACTGGGACCGGGTTGAATGTGTCAGACACTGAGTTTAATTTGTGAATTCAAAGTGATATTACAGAATGGTTTCCCTCCATGTTCCTGCTAAATGACCAGCTGTTCTGATTGTGGCCAGTGATCATAAGTGCTGTTCATGATGCCATGATGCGTAAGGATAAACCAGTGGTGTGAACTCTACTAAAATGTAAGATAATTGGGGAAATATAGACGTCAAGGACTGGGAAGAGGAAAAAGATATTTTCCCCCTTTAATTTTTATCTATTCTATTAAACATAGTGATAGTTTAACTGTTATTCTTTAGGTGGACCTACAGTCTGTTTCATAATGAATTTCCAGAGTAACTTTTGGCAACACAAGGTCTTGAGAAAATACAGATGCCAAATAAGATCCTCTGATGACCTCTTCTGGTGGATGAAAGAATAGCAGAAGGCACTACCACAACACGTCATTCTTCTGTTAAACGAAAGGAATGTTCTTTCCATAAGCTGTCATGATGTCAAGCTGTCATCAGTAAGTTTGCAATTGCAATGCAATTGTGTGGACTGATGAATGAATATGATGAATATGGTCCATTCCCATGTTCAGAAATGATATTTTCACCATATGGTATTACGACGAAGAAATAACATAATACAAAGCAAAACTGTAAATTTAATAATTTGATCATTTTTATAAAGCTGTTTCAAATAATATTATAGACAAGTCATATGGATACTCATTCAGTAAATAATAATCACTACAATATTTACATCGCTCAACAAAAGACAAATAGTTTGCACTACAGCTTTTACTGCCATTATCAAAGCATTGTCCTTTTTGTATCCATCAAGACATTCATGAAATCTTTGAGTCTTGTTCATCGTGGTTTGAGTGCTGGTGAAACATACTCGTCAACCTGGTGACGGTCCGTATCTGAAGCTGCCCAAGCTTGCTGCTGCAGTGCTGTAGGTGTTTTAAAGGTGGCACACACTCGCCCCTTCAATACTGACACATAGTTATTCATCTGAAGTGGCAAAGGGCTAGATGAAGAGGTGACGGGATCCAGAAACACTCCCTACATGTTGCTGTTGAGTTTTGTCCACTCAAAAATGTCCTGCTCGCAAACAATGTCCGAGTTGATGAGCAGGTAACGGTCTCCGACGCAGAAGTGCTTCTGGCAGGCCGCACACTTGAAGCACTCCAGGTGGTAGACCTTGTCCCGCACTCGCATGGTCATCTCGAAAGCGCGGATCCGCTTATCGCACGAGGCACAGAGCCCATCCTGACCAAAGAGCCTGCAACAATAGGATAGAGTGGGGGCATGAGTGAACGCTCCAAGCAAAATTGGGCAAGACTTTATTTGGATAGTTCCGCCAACAGCGACTTTATAGATGGTTTGTTGAAATTCAAGTTCAGTCTTTCTAATTATTCACTGAGCATCACCTTCATCAAATCCAATCCCTAACCCTAACCATAAATTGTAGTTAACAGAGTTTCAACAGATAGAGATCTGAGCATCTGTACATGTTCTGTAGGGGATCATCCACATAAAGTGTGATTCCCAAATTGTAAGAAATATTTTACAAATGACTATTCTGGGTTTGATTAAGTTGATTTGTTTGTGTTTTCCATGGATTTCAAGAGGGGAAATGAAAAAAGAGTCCAGACAATAGAGTATAACTTGTTCTGGTTTTAGTGAACTGCTTCAAGTGTGATAATGTTAGGAATATTTAAGAATATTGAGTAACATAGACTCTTACATCGTAACTAAGTTCAGTGAAACAGACTAATCACCCGTCTGTCACAGCACATGTGTAATACCCCATCCCTAACATCAATCCTTACCTTTTTATGTGAACACAATGTGATGATCTATGTTTTTTTTACTCAATATATTATATTATCATAAACAATAAAGTCATATCATCACCAGATTCCTCATGGCTCTGCCTTGGAATTCCTAGTCGGACATGACCTATGTTGCCATCTTCCCAAAATGAAGCACTGTCCAATCTACAACTAGTCCTAACAAGTGTTTTGAACTACAAGATAGCTTTCATACTAACAGTGTATATTTGTTCAGGTCATTATCATTATTATTAAACAATCAACAACCCATTGGTCAACAAGGGGAAATGCATAGAGGCTTACAACTAGGATTAGGAGTATATGGTCAAGCTATGGTCAACCTTTGTCAACTATTTGTTGACAGGAAGTAAAGTCTTAGGCTTAGTTGGCAAGCATGCGTTAAATGTATTGATACTGAACTGCCACTACATTTAGTGGGCCATAAAAATCAAGTGTTAACCAAAAGCTCTTGCTTCTTTTGAAATATATCACACGTGTACAGAACACAAAGCATTTCAGAAGAATGCAGCCGTGAGAAGACTTCAAATAAAGAGACATAAGATGTAACTACCTCAGGTAGTCTCGACGGCACAGCTTGCGTCCGAGTTTGTAGTAAAGCCTCCGGCCAACTTCGCCCAGGCGGCATCCACACAGGTCACAGCTCAGGCAGTCCTCGTGCCAGTACTGTTCTATCGCCTTCAGGAAGAAACGGTCGCCAATGCTCTGCTGGCAGCCACCGCAATTCAGCAGTGATGGTGGCATCTGGAGGACCTCATCCACGGGCTCCCTTAGAAAATGAAGCCACAGTGTGAACGAGGAAACCACAACAGAATTACTGAGTCCCTGCTATACCTGAGTTAGAGTGTTAAATTCAAGCTAATCATGTTTCCCCCCCTATATTTGCATCAAAGTGCTCAAGAGTTCTCTCAAGCTTCTTACTGCATGAAACATGAGCACAGTTCATTTCATTTTACGGAAGTTCAGTCTTCTGCTGCGTCAGACTAATTTAAATATTTCAGGCTACTGTGGGATATGATTTTTTTTTTTAAAGTGTCAAAGTGAAAAATACTGTTGAGATAGACAAAGAGATATGACAAATAGATTAAACAGTTTGATCAAGCACCAACACAACTACATACATGAAAGAGTTCCGTGTATATTGCTGTTCTTGTTACTCTCTTTATGTTTTAAACATACAGTATTCATTTGTCAGAGGCTTTTCTTCTAGTTGTGTTGCCGCATGTCATTTCAGCCAAGTTTATTTTATATTTATTATTATTTTATAGCAGGTGGTCCAATATTCTGTACTGAAGTAACAGCCACAGAATGTGCTGTGGAAAATTGGAAGCTGAGGTTCACACACAATATGTGAAACATTGTAGGCTGCTAGTGGCTGTACATTTTCAAATTCTCTGACTTCGTTGAGAGACAACCTCCTAGACAGTGCAAATAAAAATTCCATAGCCTTTGTCAACTGCAGTTTTGTCGTACACTGTAACCTTACAACCATCAGAAAAATAAGACTAGCGTTACTAAATGTTTCTGGTACTCACTCGTTTGCCTCCAATGTCTTCCTTTCAATTGTAGATGACATTCCAAAATGTTTCCTCCAGAGCATCCAGCTGCTCTCTAAATTCTGCTGCACATTGAGAGAACACCCTCTCTTTCTCCCTTACATTTAATTTCACTATTTAAAATTGCGGCATTGCAGAACGCATCCTTCAGTGTAAGATGCGTTTTGAAGGCAAATAGATTAATTAAAGCACCTGTCCAGCTATACTCAGCAGACAGCGGGTGTCTTTAAAGACTTGTGTTCATAGATGTTCACAATTCATTATTGTTCAGTGAAGATAACATTTCCCCTTTGCAATCCGTTGTAAACACTGTTAACGTAATGACTGTCTAGCTCCGTGTGACAATTGATAGCCTACCACATTCCAAATATCCCTCAGAGGTCAATTGTGTGTTTTGACCAGGAGTCCGTGTCCACTTGCGAAGGTAGTGAAGGCTAATAGATCCGCGCGTTTTTGTGTCCTTGATATTCCTCGCGTAGCGTCCCTCTGAGGGAGGAGAGACTGTCCCCGTTATTCTACAGCAGGTATTTTTAAATGGCCCTGCCCCCTCGGTTTCTCGTTTCATTTGCCTCTTCCTGCTCACGACTATTTGACAATGGGAGGAAATTGCTCTTAAAGAGGCAGATAGCCAAGCTACAGACTGGCAATGATCTGTGCAAATCAGTAGGGAGTCGTGACTGGTAACAGATCACGAGTTCATAATGTTCCGCTTTTGACTATATCAGTCTAATTTGCGTGTCTGTCAGGAGGCCCATACTTAAAAATGGCTAAATCTGTTTATATCTATGCATACTATTTTTTTTTTTTAACATAATCCATTTTTAGTCCCGTCTGATTGTCGAAGTGTCTGAGATCTAAAAGCACAGGGAAGGAAATGTTGGCTATAGCTAAATGTCAGGTAATTGTAGTGTTATGACGTTCTCACTTTTACAGCTAAAAGTAGGCTACTGAAGATTAAAAAATGAAAAACATTGCTGTACATTATGATTATTAATTAAAATGGGAAAAGTCACTTTTTTGCACATTGCACATACATGGTGTGGGCTGTGTTTTGTCATGTCAATACAGCAGCAGTAGCTTCCTCCTGTGTTTCCTGTTTTGGAGTTCTTGTGTTTATACTTTTATTTTCCTGATAATATTTTTGTTTCTCAGCCCCCTGCTCACACATCAGCAACACAAAACACATTGAACCCAAAATGAATAACAATATATTTACATCAGCACCTTATTTCCACTAAATGTTTTTAAATTAACAGTGACAGATGGTTTAGACCTATTGTGCCTTTATCCTGTACACAATCTATGTGACTTAGTAATTGTGAAGTATATACCAAATTGTCAATCACTTAAATGTGCTTAATGCTTTCTAATAATATTGTCGATTAGGTTGGCGGTATCACCATAATACTTATATATAAACTCTGCCCTTAGGGACACTAAGAGTGAGAGTGTTTTTTCGGTCTGTTTTTCCCCCCCAGTCTAATCTATCACTGTACACTCATCTTCAGTTTGTGCTGTTGGGGGGGGGGAACTCCTCTTATCTCGTGCCAGACCTTCAGGGATGCCTGTTGGTGGGATGGGCTGAACTTGCTGTTGAACTGGGCTTGCAGATAAAGAGCCAGGCTTCAAAATGCAGCTCGAGGGATGGTTGTGGTAGTTATAGCAACATGAGTGGCCAACTGAGATGTGCAGCCAGAGTCCAATGAAGACCAAACAGATCCTGGAGTTTTCCACTTTAAATTCCTTGTGTATAATCTACAGAACCCATTCACATTTTATGATATCAAGTCATGAAACGTGCCTTACAGTTTATTCTTTTGTTCCTATAAGAGGCATGCCTGCCTTATACACATATCTTGGTGGTACATGTATCCGTATGAGGACTATGTGTGGATTGCAAGCCAGATAGTACAAGAAAGCATGCACAACAGTTTAATACTGTTGCCATACATTTAGTTTGTATTTGGACACAAGGTTTAATAACTCTATAGAGCCTCATGATAGTGAAAGAAGAGACTGTAAAGCTGTTTCCTGTGCTGGAAAGAATGGTCTTCGAAGCTGTACAGGATGCGAGAATAGACGGGTTTTGGCAGGGGGTGGCCTGAGACTTCCTGGTATCCTGGCCCCACTATCCTGCTTCATCCTGATAGGCTGGGTTCACCCCAGATGGCTTCACCTGATAGGAGCAATGGGCTTCAACGAGTGCCACAGAAACCCCTGTCTGTCAGTCTCGCTGTGTGGTTATGAGGCGGGAAAACCCCCCCCCTCTGGCCCTCAGATTTCCTCTCCATGCCGCACAGGAGATGATGAGTCAAAAAAATGATGGATATTTTTCTTATGCTGCTTTCCCTCATGACTTCCTGTAATGAAAGAGACACTTCAAAGCTGACAGCGGTATAACAGAAACCGAAGGCAGCAAGAGTAAGGACACTAATCTATAATAAAATACTTTAATTATTGATCAAAGGATACCTCAAACTGGAGCCCATGTTTCTTGTTGACAATTCCTAGATATACCAACAGATCAAAACCCTGCAAAAATCCTAAAAGTCCAGCTCTGGACATATGGATTAAAGACTTAGAGACTTACAGCAACAGTTTGCTACTTTCAGGTATGTTTTATAGGCACATAGTTTTGGTATCATCTTCAGATTCATTTTGATGGAATATTGTTATTATAGATAAACACACACAAGGACAGGTAAACACATTCCCACTAGCCACCCAGACTATATGTATACAGTGTCAAGCCTAGGGGAACTTGGGTTGGCACAAACCACAGTCTTTACACTTGAAGATAAAGTATGGAGAGACAGTGTTAAAGCAGGGAAACAGTGAGAGTTCTTTATTAATGTTTTCAATAAATATAAAAATAACACACAATGGCAGTTCACAAATGTATACAATGACAAAAGGCAACTTTGCAAAAACAGAGCTCTCTCCACCCATTTCAAAAAGTATATTATGTTAAGACACAAGTACAACACATAGCCACTACTCACATTCACTCCATGACTATACTCATTACTCATTACAAATTAGGGCCCCTTGTGCTAATACTGGCTAGTCCCACTAGGGGAGCTCCAGGGACTGGTTTCTAACTGGTTATTGATTCCGGCACCTTGCACTGACTGCTGGAGAGTGCCATAGGGGGAGGTCCAGGGACTGGCTACTTACTGGTCACTACTATTGGTCACTAAACCACAAGTTTCAAGAATTTCTGCTGAAATGTTCACTGTTACTCATAAGTTGATTGATGACTAACATTTATCATTTAAGCAGGAGGACCTCTTGAAACTTGTCAGTAACCAGATGGGGGCCCTGGCACTTTCATAGAAAAATGAAATGGGTCTGTTGAAACATTTTCATGACACTAAATGCTAAATGACAAGACTTAAGAAAGCCAATGCAATATTAAAGGGAATCTTTTTCAACCATTTCGAGATCTTTCTGGGCCCAAACTTTAATTAGGACAATTAATGATCAAAATCGATCCAGTATTGAGTTATGGCACTATAACCGCCAACCACAAAATGGCTATACAATGTAATTCCATGGGGCATACATCCGTGTCAAGTAAACTGCATTTTTTCTGCCACTGACAGGCTCAGAATGTAATTATAAGTGACTGACAACATGGAAAGGATCCCTACAGAGATAGACCTACGTACAGTGCCCTCCACAATTATTGGCACCCTTAGTGAATATGAGCAAAACAGGCTATGAAAAAATATGTCTTTGCTGTTTATCCTCTTGGTCTTTCACTCAAAATATTCTCAAAAATCTTACCTTCTCATTGAAGTAAAATTATTGAAAGAGAAAAAAACTGTTGACATTAAATAAATATTTTCCCCCACCCTTAATTTAATGTTTTGTGCAGCCTCCCTTTGCCAAGATAACAGCTCTGAGTCTTCTCCTATAATGCGTGATGAGGTTGGTGAACACATGGTACGGGATCTGAGACCATTCCTACATACAGTATCTCTCCAGATCCTTCAGATTCTGAGGTCAACGTTTGTAGACTCGGCTTCAGCTCATCCCACAGATTTTATATGGGGTTTAGGTCGGGGGACTTTATTCTGCGGTTTATTCTGCGGTTTATTCTGCGGTCGGTGAACCATTTTTGTGTTGATTTTGAGGTGTGCTTCAGATCATTGTCCTGCTGGAAGGTCCAACCACGGCCCATTTTAAGCTTACTGGAGGGGGCTGTTAGGTTTTCATTTAATATCTGCTGGTATTTGATGGAGTTCAAGATACCATGTATCCTAACAAGATGTCCAGGGCCTTTGGAAGAAAAACAGCCCCATAACATCAAAGATCCGCCACCATACTTTACAGTGGGTATGAGGTGCTTTTCTGTATGGCTATCTTTCTGTCTACGCCAAACCCACCTTTGATGTTTGTTGCCAAAAAGCTTTATTTGGTCTCATCTGACCATATAACTCGGTCCCATTGAAAGTCTGACTTACATTTGGCAAACTGTAGGCGCTTTAGTTTGTTGTTGATTGACAACAGAGGCTTTTTTCTGGCAACCCTCAAAAACAACTTGTGGTGATCTAGGTGACGTCTGATGGTAGTTTTGGAGACTTTCTGACCCCAAGACTCAACTAACCTCTGCAATTCTCCAGCTGTGATCCTTGGAGATTCTTTTGCCAGTCGAACCATCCTCCTCACGGTGCGTGGGGTCAATTTACAGACAGGTCCTCTTCCAGGCTGATTCCTTACATCTCCTGTCGCTTTAAACTTCTTAATTATTGCCATGATAGTGGAAATGGGTTTTTTCAACTGTTTAGAGGTTTTCTTATATCCATTTCCTGATTTGTGCAGCTCAACAACTTTTCGTCGCACATTGTCACTGTGTCCTTGGGTCTTTCCCATAGTGATGAGTGACTAAGGGAATTTGGCCTGTGTGACACTCATATTTATACCCCAGTGAAACAGGAAGTCATGGTTGACCACTTAAGAGTTCCTAATCAAACAGGTGATCTTAAATATGTAAAACATGATTGGAAATATATATTCAGTTAGATTTTAATTAGAAGATTTTCTAGGGGTGCAAATAATTGTGGCACACATGTTTTGGAGAAAAATATTTATTTAATGTCAACATTTTTTTTTTCTTTCAATAATTTTACTTCAATGAAAAGGTTAGATTTTTGTGAATATTTTGAGTGAAAGACCAAGAAGATAAACAGCAAAGACATATTTTTTCATAGCCTGTTTTGCTCATATTCGGAAATTTGACCACCTTGAATTTGAAATTCTCTACAGGGAAAAAAATGCTGCCACATCATTGTTTTTGACAACTTGATCTGCATGAGTTTTCAAAGTCATGTGTTGGTAGTGCCTGAATGTGTGGTGTGAGGAGAGAGATGACCAGATTATTCATGGGAGATGATAGTCTTGAATGTTCAGCCAAAGTTTCTGGTTGGATCAAACTGGCCTGGGATTCAGCTGGATTCCTAACAGCAGTCAGTACATTCGCAGTGTGCAGGAGATGAAGCAGGAAGGACATGCCTGCATCCTCCAGATTCTGTAGTTGTTCGCTTTTTATGTCATCTGAGATGTAGCAAAATAGCCCAGACTCAGAGAGTGTAGAGAGTTCAGCATTGCCTTCATTGTCCCAACAGGTTTTGGAGATCACGTTGCATTGTCCAGAGAAATAGCTAGCTGATACAGCTTCTTATGGATTTCCATATGGATTTTCAGAGTACCTGCTGTGGATCAGCTTCCCTCGATGCTGGCTTCTGCTTTCAAATGACCTGGGCCGGCACAAACCACGCTCTTTACACTTGAAGATTAAGAATGAGAGACAGAGTTAAGACACGGTGACGATGGAGTTCTTTATTAAAGATTTCAAAACAAATAAAAATAGAAATGACTAAAAGTATATAATTCTGGGGAAATATACATCACAGCCACTGCAGTTGATCAAAATAATAGCTCATAGCCAATACACACAATGGCAGATCACAAATGTAGACTTCACAAAAACAGAGCTCTCTACACCTATTACAAAAAGTATATTATGTTAAGACACAAGTATAACACACAGCCACTACTCACATTCAAACTAAACGCACAAATATATTACTCATTTCCCTATTTTGCCCAGCTTAAGTTACTAAATACATAACCAGCTCATAATATGCAGGCTACACATCAGCTGCACTACACGGTCATGACCAAGTTAGACTACACATCAATGCCAGGCAACAAACAAAGTTGACTAGACTATATACAAATATATTTAAACATACTCTACTGACCACACTGCAGCCTTCTCCACACAGAGCAGTAACACCCAAAAGGTAAGGATTACATCCCAGAACACATTCAGCCAAAGTAAATCCCACAAGAAGGATTTACTTTACCTTGAAAATAAAGAACGGAGAGACAGTGATAAAGCATGGAACTCAAATCATGCTCCCCATGTTCCTGATTTGGTAGGTGTGCCAAGCTGGCAACACACCATCACTCAATGGTGAACTGGGATTGACTAAGAAGAGATGCCGTTTACACTGTACCTTAAAAGAGTCAGGGAGGGAGGGAGTTATTGTCAAAAGAGCTGGTGAAATGTTATAAATGATATAATAATTAATAAACTATTTCTTATTTCCAGCCACTACATATACGTAGGTCTGGGATCTGGGACTGACCTTCCTGCGGAAATGTAAAAAAAAAAAAACCTTCAAAGCACTATATTGCCAAAAGACACCAGTTAGCATACAAGCAAGCTTTCAGTAACAACTGGGTTGTTGTTGGTGAATGTTTTTTCTTCACCTTTTAAATAGTTAAGCCGCTAGTTTTAGACGAAAAATCATTACTGCTGCTTTAAAGCAGCACTGGTGTTTTCGGTCTGTACAGCTGGTGATGTTGTGCAGTGAAAGATTTTTTAAACATTTTTGCAGGTGCCTGATCCGGACCACAGAACAACATACTGCATAGTGTGGGGGGCTTGTGCCGAATGACAGGTGCTTTATCTGTCCCTAACATAAACCATCAAAATTAATTTGAAGATGATACCTAAACTGATTGCCTTTAGAAACGCCTCAAAAAGTGGTAAATTCCTGTTGTGTTAACTATAACGCACAGCCAAAAGTATTCCTTATCAAGCGCCTTACACTGTTACTGTTGAAATAATTGTTTCAGATATGTTCTATCAGAGTGGGAGTGGTGGTATGTACATTAAAACAACAAACACATTAACAACAATAAAATAAACTCTCAGTTTAAGTAGATTTTCATCTTACACACACTTAACCACAAGAACATAGACTTTCTCTAGGCCTATTATCCTGTAAGCAGCTCTAGATCGGTCACGTTGTTTTAGGGCCAGTGGGAGAGGTCATTTCACACTTTATTGTTCATGAACTTTAGACGACTCATTGTTTGCCGCTGCATGGAATGTCCGGCCATACGCCTGTGGAAAAATGAAAACACAGTTGCATGGTGACACCTTTAGAACCCTAATTGTTGGTTTCTGAAGGTGTAATGGCAGGACCTGGTCAGTGCTGATTGCACATTAATCTGTGGTTCGGCCTGCAGGAGATGTGGTAATCCATCACTAGCTGATTAACATAACAGACTAATTTCCTGTCAGTAGCCGGCCAAGCTGTACTGTTGACTCTCCAATAGCACATTCCCTGGAACACAGCAATAGTGAGGCAACTGTTTCCTGCATAATCTGAAGTAAGGGGATTACTGGCTCCTTACTGAGGGGCACTGTCCCAGCTGCCCCAGCAGTTTGGACAAAGGGAACGCCCCAAACTGATCAATTCTGCTTGGCAGGGTCCCCACTCTCTCTGCTTTGCTATAAGCAGAACGCCGGAGCAGTAGTATCTGTGCAAAGGAGTGGCCTGCTCTCTGACTGAAACATAACAGGCTGCGGAAATGAGTCACTCGTTGAAAGGGAGCTTCTCTTCCCAAGGGGATTCTCACACTAATCGGCATTATCCCCAAAAGAAAACATGCTTTCAATAGGACAGTGCAATCAAAGAGCAGTGCAGCCATGTTAACGGTTTCCTGTATTTGCCAGAGTCTATCATATGGTAGGAGATTCCAAATTCCTCGGCTCTCTCTTTTGTTTGCACAACAGAATTTCACAGACAAATAAAGCACAAATCCTCTGTTCAAAACCTCAGCATAAGCCTGTAACAACTGCTGCCCACAACTGACAAAAAAGAGGTTCCTTGAAACATTGATGTTATCTAGTCATAGGCCTATATGAAATTAATCGGCAAGTGTAGTTGAAATGATTGGAATGATGTAATTGAAATGATTTCAACTATGGTTTTGGTGAGGTTTGGATATTTGTACTTCAACGCATAGTAGTTATTTATTGGTAATTAAACTCTCAGATTCCCTCCGCATTCTTCAATACATCAATACAAAAGTTTACATTATGCTGCACAACCCATCTCAAAATGACATGTGTACAGCACACATTATGTCTTAAAACAGAATCACACCGAAAGCCCTCAAAATAACTTGAGCTGTATCCATACACCGCTGTGACAGATCTTTACCACCCCCTGCTGACTAATGTGAAGCTGGCAAATACCATACTGTAGTCATCATACACAGGACCCAATATATCAACATTCAACAACTGAAACAACCAAAAATGTGATAATATCTTGTGTCATTAGGGCTCCTCTATATGAAAGAAAAAAGGTGTATTTTTATTTTAATAAGAAACCATTTATATAATATTTATTATTTAATTTAGTTTAGTTATTTTTCTTAATCAAACAGTTTAATGTGACTGCCACACCAAATGCATTTAATTTAAGTATGATATGAATGACAACAAATATCCTTAAGACTGAAGATTTATGCTTCCAAAATTAGCATACTCTGCTATTTAGTCAATTATATGTATAGAATATGAACTAAAAGAAACAAATCTAAGCAAAACTGTATAAATGTTTAAAGTTTAAGTACAACCCCAGCTCTGACCCAAACTCACCCACAGCATAATTTTGTAAAAGGCTAAAAAGGTGGGCAAGGGGCTGATGTTTACTCCATTCAAATGTATGTATATGGTTATAGATATAGATCAGTCAAATCCACGTCAGCATTGGCCTTGGATGATTTTTAACAGTAAAGGTATGTTGAGCCCTTTTCAACACACAATGCACATTTTTAATAAAAATTGACAATATTAACCCGAGCATTGATGCTTCATCACAGTAGTCAAATTGTTTTACTTACAGCTCAAAAAACACATTTAAGTGTACACTATGACTTTTATACTTACAGTTTAATACTAAACTAACAAATGAATGAGCAATAAAAAAATAATACAATCACTTAAACTACTTTTAAGTCTGCAATTACAATAGGCAATTACTTAATAAAAAAAAACATTACAAAACAATTTGGCTTTCAACATCTCCATATTTTGCAAAGATGGCATTCTGGGTCGAGATATTTGATTTTCTTTCGTACAAGTTCATCCAGTCTTTCGGCCGACTCTGTCCCACTGTATTTGCCTCTCTTCCTAAATTTAGTTTTGTATGCTTCTCGCACCATGAGCGTGTTTAGCCCTTTGTGTGCTTTCGATCCTCCTGGGTACTGCAACTTTTCAGGGTCCCAGACTTGCTTGCGCGCTGTAAATTGTATGTGCAGGGCACTGACTGTGCTTTCTCAGTGGTGCACTTTTTGCTTGGTCGAGGTTGAAGTCCTGGTCACCCTCCTGGTTCATGTCCATGGGAGGACTCTCTACAGGGCAAATATCTGCAGAAAACCATTCCATATCAAGTCCTGCTAAGCTTGTGTCTTGATTGATGTCAGTGTCTGTCTCAGTGAACAGTGGAGTGAAGATTTACCTCTCAAAGACACAACACTCTCTGTACTTGCAGTCAGGGGCGTAACTATAGGAGGTGCAGCAGGTGCAGGTCCGCTGTGGGGCGCGGGGGCCCGTAGCCGGGCGCAGATTTATATGTCTATGGACGGGCCCCCCAGTATTGGGTCTGACAGAAGTCTCATATTTTCGCCTCCCAGATGCGCTTGTGTTCAAAGATGAACTGGTATTACATTAATGAGGGTGTCTAATGCTATATGCCCTTGAAAAGGCAAACTTATCTCCGTTATAGTTTTTATTATTTTTGGGGAAAAATTGTAGCAATCTATAACAAAATGATATGCTTATCCTACATACACTGTAGAAATTAATAAAAAACTATTCAACTAAATACTGAACTGAATAAGTTCTTATTTTCTTTGGTATGTTTGTCATATTCAGATTTGCAATGATGATTGCTGGGTAAAATGTATTGTTGTTGTCCAATGTCAAGTCTCTATTTGATCATGTGACGATATAATAGGCTAAGATATAGCTAGTTTAGGCGCAAAATCTGAACGTCAAGTCCGAGTGATGATCCACAATCAGCATCTTGGCAAATTGAGAGACTGAGGACTGCTAAGCAATCTCTGCTTTAAAGCAGGCCCTGAATGATAGGAGTTGTGCACCAAACGTTATTCGTATGTCCCTGTTGTAGTGGTCAGAAAGACGTTTTGCCTGTTCATATAACTCATCATCGCCTGCGAGCTGATGACCACTACAACAGGGACATAGCAATAACGTTTCCTGCACAATTCCTCAAGCTGCCGTGTCCCAGGTTGTTATAATTTCGAGTCAGGTCGCCGCTGAGCGCCTGTTTTATTGTGTATGTGTTTTTCAGATATGGGTAAAGCTGCTGTGCCACCGTACCAAATCATGCCTTTCATCAGTGTTTTAAGAACGTTTCAGCACTTTGACCGTCTGTTTACGTTACCGCGAGTCAAAGCACTATCCATGTTTCTGATCGCGTTCTTTCACCTGTCTACTTTCCCAATACAATAGCCAAAGTAACTAATTCGACCGTAAAATCCAACACATTGTTGTTGAAATATATAATACGCCTAATGGTGTGTGGCGCGCCTCATGACTAGTAACTAGCGTGCACTAGGGCCCGTCATAATAGCGTGCACTGGGGCCCGTCCTAACTACTTTACGCCACTGCTTACAGTCACAGGTATGCCGGCGCATCCAGCTACTTACCAGGTGTATCTGCAGGGCTGAGAGGCTTTCAAAGCAATAGAGACAACTGGAGCAGATAGCCATCCTGCAGTAGCCACACCAACCAGAGGAGCAGTGCACAAAAAGGAATCTGCAGGTTCAGTTTGTGACCTCTGCATTTCATATTCCAGATTCATTGGCTTAGCAGCTTGTTGGTGTCTGGGGATGGCAGGGGCATGCCATGCATGCTCACAGCCTGTACTTAAAGTGTACATTTGCAGTAACCCAATACTGCCCCTACAAAAGTTGCAAAACAGACCACTTTACAATTGGCCTTGATAATAACAAAAAAGGGCACACGGGGCAACTCGTGTGGCCAAAAGAGGTGGTCTCTTGGTTCTTCGTTTTTGTAAGTCTAGCTTCAGCGTTTAAGCACAAAATATGTGTGCAGAGAACAGACATCAACCCAAACATCGATTGACAATATAATGTGGCGTTCTAACTGGATATGTTAAGCCACCAATAAAGTTACACTTTAAATCGAGAGCCCCTTCATGGCTGCACGACCAAACAAAAGCATGCCTTGAGGCGACACCGTGGACGATTTAATTAATTGAAGTTTAAACTCGAAGTTTAGAAATGCATTAGGCCATGGTGCTAATAAAGTTTGTGTCCTTCCTTCTTTCCAGTCTGACTATATTCGACTTGGAAAAATAATTTGCATTTATTTTATTGAAAACAAATTAACACAACGCACACATATGACTGGGAAAGACGGAGAGAGACGACGACATCTTCTAATGAACGCGTCCTACTTCAGCTCTGGCACATCCAGGACAGCTTTACAAAGGGCCCTTCCTCATTATAAAGCGTTAACTCCCCCTTTCAGTCGATCTCAGTTGTCGGTGAGGCCGGCGGGGCGGATCCCACAGAAAATTGAAAGAGAAAATAAAGCAACACAATTAAAGCCAAGGCTATTTTGACTCCAGTCGATTATTCAACTCCCTTGTGGACAGATTGACCAACAAGGTATGTATGGGTACAAACGTAGTTACCTGTTCATGAGCAGTTCATCGGTAGTGGTCGGAATTTGAAAACTAACATTGCCAAAACGTTGCTTGCTAGCATGAAGGGTTAGCATATTTACTGTTAACCATCCTGCTAACCTCAGCTAGCTAGCTAGCCAGATTTGCTTCGATGAACGCATTGCGTTTATGTTAAATCGTGACAAATGTCACTGGGATGTGATCAGATGGTGTTACTGGGATGTATGTATTTGACATACGTATCACAAGCCAATCGTTAGTGAAATGTACATTTTGTACGTACTTTGATATCCACATTAGCCGGTAAACGAAAAACTACCCGTTAATATTGGCTACCTCATGCTAGTTAGCAAAGCATGTCATGGCTAGCAACCATTTGGTGAAGAATGAGCTAGAAGCCTGTGTAGGACTGGACTCGCCGAATGTGAACAGCAGCTTCTTTGCCCTTACGTTTCGTTAATCTTTTGGAAAGGCTGTTCTGGCATAGACGGTGTAGTTTGACTTGTATAAATGGTTAGAAAATTACAAAACGATGCTCCTTTAGCGATGATGGCTGCAGTCTTGGGTACCTCGCGGTAACGCTACCAATTAACGTTAACGCTGTTTCTTAAGCTATTCAGTGTTGATAATGGTGTTAACGAAAATTCTGAATTACGGTATTTTGTGCGTATATGATGGTGGGAGAAAGTAAATGTTGCATAAGACACTTGATGATGCTCCTGATTTGGTAACGACTTCGTTCATCTCAAAGTGGCCTTTGAGAAAGGCAGCATCCACGGGATTGCGCATTTGGACACAGTCGCTTTGTGTAGCCAGTTATGATGCAGATGGAATGGTGAGAAGGCCTTCCGCTTGTTTAACCCTAACTCAACCCGTTTTTTTTTTTTAGATCGAAGCGTTTATAACGTTTGATTCAGCTACATAATTATGATCTGGGTACTTTAACGGAAAGACCTTTTGGATTGTTTCAACAGTACTATAGATTTAGTGATCCGACATGAGCGCTGTGTGTCCAACTTCTTGGGTACCATTCCTGATCTCTGTCCATGTGTTTACAGATGCCCTCAGCGACAAATGGCAACAGGACTGTCAAGTCCGCGAGCCCGGACGTGGGATCCGCTCCCGGATCAGCGGGCCAGATCACCATCAATTACCAGACATTCGGAGGCCACACAGAAGCCATGAAGCAGGTGTTGGGTATTATTGAGAAGAAAGTTCGCAATATGGAGAAGAAAAAGGTATGTGCTGTCATGTTGTTTGCATCATTCCGAATAGGCTTTGTCACATCACTAACTGTACTGCAATATGGACTTTGTGTAGCGAGATAGCCGTAACTTCAACACTAAGTTTTCTGTGCAGTGGTTCTCTGTAATGATGGGAGGCTTTGTAATGGTGTTTCTGAATGGATGAACATATGATGTGTTGCAATATCATTGAGTGGAGGTATTTTTCTAATAACACGTGAAATGTGTTGTGAGGAGGGGAGACCTCCAGTGTGACACAGTGCTTTAAAATCTACCCAGCGGTGTGCGATCGATGTATGACGCAGCTGATGGACGTTTCCCCCAAATATTTCCTCCCTTGTTGGATCCTCTTGGTTATCGTTCGGATTGTTCTGTAGGCTAACCTTGGCGACCAACACAGAAACCCTCTCGATTGTTAAGCAATTGGTCATAAATTGAGGTCGCTCATTTGTAATGACTTTAGTCCCTGCCGCTAGCTCGCATTGTTCGGGGTACCGTAAGACCACAGACCATACTCTTCAATGATTTTCAATAGCGTTAGCTAACACACAAGGGGCTTGTTAGCTAGCAATCTAGCTAGGCTGCTAACTAATATTCGCAAGTGCTTCACGGAGAGACACGGCTCATACACTTATATGAAGTGTTTACATATCAAATGTGAATTCCGATTAAGTTGATGCGTATGACCGATTTATATAAATTTAATTTGGTTAAATAAGACAAGTAAGACAAGATAACCGCATGGGCACAAACTAATATGGCGGCCCCTGCCTAAACAGCCGAATAATGTAGGAAGATTTAGAAATGTCCTAACTGTTGAATTTTTGTTTTAATATCTGGAGTAGGGCTATTGCGTATTAAAGGCAGATATTGAGCATGTTTAACGTTAATCGTTCCGCTGACAGTTTTCGTACAATGCTGTGCTCAGATGCCAAGTAGGTCTAAATAAACAGTGCTGTATGCTGGCAGGTGCTTGTCCTCATACGTAACCAAGTTAGACTGCTAAGCGCCTTTGGACACAAATTCTGTGTTTGGCACAGACTTATAGCCAGGAGTTACAACATGGCTACACTGCCATGCTTAGATTTTTGACAAAAAGCTTTCATTGTAAAACCGCATCTGAACTAGTTGCAACGTCCTGTTTATTAGCTATAAAATGTCAAGCTTTCTATCTAGGTTGTCCTGCAGGACTATGTGCACTGCATTGTCTGCTCAGGTGTATGTCTATATACCACGCAGTTTCCAAAAAACATTACCTCTCGTCACATCTAGTCACTATGTATTTGCTATGCAATTTCTTCTGCTCAGGTGCTCTTGCTTAGACCACTTGTTCTGACATTTGGCTCATACACTTGCAGCTCGGCAACATCTAATAGATCCGTTTAAGTTTTCTCTTGCTTACACTAACCGGTAGTGCACAAGATGTTCATAATGGTCCTTTGTGAGCACGTAAGCAAGTGCACTGTGCATCACGGGTTGGTCTTCCAGACAGAGGCTTTTCCTCACAGATTTACCCTCCAGTGCTGTTGATGAGATTATCTCGAAACACAAGCTCAACCTTGAGCTTTTCATCGCAATACGTTTTAATATGGTCTAAACGTGGACATTTGCTTGGTCTCTCTGGCGTTCACCCCTCACATACCTATGAATAATTGTGTGATCTTGAAAGTGCAGTTGTTTGCCAGTCTTGTGGTGTACTGGGTTGATCATACCTGTTGTCATTATGCACTGAACTTTTCATTTGAATGCTAATCTAGGCATGGTGCCTTTCTCTTTTTAGGGCAAACTTGATGACTACCAGGCCAGGTATAACAAAGGAGAGCGTCTCAACCAGGACCAGCTGGTGGGTGAAAAACCTTTTGTTCCATGGCAGCTTGTCCTTTGGTTAGACACAGCACTCTGAAATGCTTCCACCATGTTGTGCTCAGGCTGTGTGTGGGAACTGAACATGAAACTAGAGCTGGGACACGGTTGTCACTGACTGCTTTGTTAATGGCACGTCATGTGTTTGCATCATTTTATTTAAGTGACCGATTTAGATTTTTCATGCACGGTGAGAGAAATCCAGAAAGCTTGGGGGGAAATGTGAAAGCTAGTGCCATTTGCTCTCGCAGCATGTAGCTGCAGAGCAGTCCATTAGTTCTGCTGCCACTGTTAATGTGTTCTAACATATTTTCCTTCTCATCCTTGTTAGGAAGCCCTTTCAAAGTATCAAGAAGTGACTCATAACCTGGAGTTTGCCCGGGAGCTGCTAAAGAACTTTCTGGCGTTGGGGCAAGATGTAAGTACACGTGCAAGCAGTGTGCAAGTTTCCGTGTTTCTTTCTGGCCTTATTTGAAAACCTAGGTATAGAAATGGTCTAGGGTTGAAGAAGAAAAACCGGCATTCTGCACTTTGACAGAAGGCACAGGAGCATAGTCAGTTATGTGCCTGTGACACTGGTGGCGGCCCTGACGTCTTCTGTGGGTGCAGATTTTTCCAGCAGATTAAACAGTTTGCTTATTGCAGTGATGACTATTTTGTACAGGCTACTTTGAAATGGCCTGCATGCTGTGTACACTCGACGCAGCCGCCTCTGTCATGACCAGTTTTATTTTTTATTTTAATTGCTCTGTAAGAATTGTTTGATTTATATTTGATTCATATTTTGTATAACAAAAACAGTGCTAGGCTCTTATTAGTCTTTAGGCTCACGTCACTTTATAGTGGTGAATGGGTATTTTCCCCCCTAAACTAAATCACAGATCACGGCCAACCTCCTAAATGACTGTCTTAGTCTGTGTCCGAAGGAGGAGGATAGTCACAGTTCCTCTCCACACGCATGCATTCACAGCTCCAGAAGGCGGTGAAGAAGGCCGGTCGGCGGGAGCAGCTGCAGCGGGATGAAGGCGAGCAGAAGCGCCTGAAGAAAGTTCTGGAGCTGCAGTTCCTTCTGGATCGGTTAGGGGAGGAGAGTGTGAGGCAGGAGCTGCTGCAGGGGGCAGGGGGCCCTTCGCTGCTCAACGAGGGGGACCTCTCTGCTCTGGATGAGTTCTACAAATTGGTGGGGCCCGACCGTGACCAAAATATCAGGTAAGAAGAAACCTCATTCAAGTAACTGCAGACACACATTACACAGCGTGAGCGTTGCTTAAGATATATATATTTTCTTTTTAAATGGACTTTGGATCTATTTATTGTGTAGAAATAAAAAAAGCCTACCAGCTGTTGTGAACCTTGCACTCTTCAGGTTGGTGCTCTTGGCCTAGTGTTACGATACTTTTTGTCTGTAGTAATTTTAAATAAAAAATGTAAATCTGATATTAGGTGTTAATGAATCTAGTTTGACAACTGACTGCTGTCTTGCTTCTTGTCCAAACTGGGCAAGTTGGTTACATTATTTATTTCTGCAGTTTTGGCTGTGAACTGCTCTGCTGCTGACTATGCAAAATTTGTAGCTCCATCCAGTCATAAGCAATCTTATCAGAAGACCATGTGTTCCTGCAGTCAGTCATGAACCCTTTGACCTGGATGTGTGTAATTAAGGAATCTGATTGGGCTAAGCTTATTAGTTGGGTGAAAAATGAATATGGTTGAATATGAATATGGTTGGTTGCTGACCTAACAGCATTATTTTAGTTTTTGTACAAATCCTGTCTGTACAGCAATTATTTTATGCCAAATATGCTTTTTTCACTACTGACACAGGCTTCCTCGAAGCAAGACCAATTTAGTTAGGCTAATCTAGTACATGCTAAGATATGGTTATACAATAGATTGATGGTGAAAGTTTAACATTAATCATCAGCACGCTGCTCATTAATATTTCTTGATGAAGGTGGTACATTTGAAAACATGTGTTTCCGTTTTCTCTAATCTGTTGAGATTTGGGAGACGGAACAAGACAAATGGTTGGGTTCTCACTGTTTTAAGCCATCAAGATTTTGGTAATGTGTCGCGTCTGTTTTGCTGACTGTTTTGTGGCACATCATCCCCATCTCTCAGGTTGACTGACCAGTATCAAGAGGCGTCACAGCACTTATGGGAACTCCTGGAGGGGAAGGACAAACCTGTGGCGGGAACCACATGTAGGTCAAACCACTCCATTGCTCCAGCTATTCCAAAATGCCCCTTGCCACCCCATAATTGCCCCTTGCCACCCCATAATTGTTTGTTGCGCTCTTGAGAGTTTGGCATACTTCCCTGTGTGGTGCTATTCGATTTTTTTTTTTAAGTCCTTTATCTTGACATCTACATTAATCTTTCATACACTTTTATCACAAGCAATTAACGAGTGAGGGAGAGGGGACAGGATACGCAGCTGATCAAGGTTATAACTTGTTTCATCATACTGAAACCAGAAACATTTGTGCAAAAATCACAAGAAGGAAAAGAACCGAGTTGGCCAAGTTGCGTGAAGGACCAGAGCAAAGGGGAACGAATGTGTGTCATGGAGGAAGTCCATGGTACTTCAGGACTAGTCTGAATGGACTGATGCTCTGTTGAATGGGGGGCACAGTTGAAGGTGGGATTCCCTGATCCAAGTGTGTTGTTTAAAATGTGTTCCAGCCCCGTGGAGTCATTTGGGCTTAGTAGCCTACACGGAAGTGATGGTGAGAAATTCAGGCCTGTTATTCATTCTGTCGAGGTTGTCTGTCTAGTTGCTTTGAGGTGTCCATGGGATTTGTTTTGTAGCTAAAATGTACCTTCATGCACGCTTAAAAATATAGCTGGAGGTGAAGTATCTGTAGATACAATGCAGTGTTGTTGAACATGATGGCACATTGAAAAGCATGAGTGGATTGCCTTAACAGGAGTGTGAATTGTGTTATAAGAGCATCTTGGGTCGGAGATGAACTAGGCTAAGCATGCTAAACATGTTGAACAAACACATCAATCTTATTGTTGATTCTGCAAAACAATGTGTTGGAAAGTACACTTATTAGACACCACAGTGTTGCATGCTGAAAGTATTGGGGTCGTAGAGATGAGCATATATTGTATGTCGCCACCCTTTCACTTTTTATACACCCAGTGCGGAGTGGTGTAGAGGCTTTTCAGGCCAAGCTGTGCAGCACTGTGCTGCATTGTGTTGGTGAGGCCAAAGCCAAAGGCTGCTGCCTCTCCTGACTCAGCGCCGGGGCGGGGCAGTGTGCCAGGGCCCAGTGGCCTGACCAGACCAGCACATGAGCAGGAACCGGACCAACTGGTCTTGTAGCCCGTCCTGCTGACCTTAAATGGCCTGTCCATGCTGGGGCTTATCACTCTCCTGGGGTCCCACCCCCTACCCTTCCACTCGCCATCCATGGATAACCCAGCAGCAGGTGGTGGTGGTCTCGGGGCATATAAATACATGTGGTGGGCATGGACAACATGGCTGTGCTTTTTTTTGTTTTGTTAACTTGATCGTGCTGACCAGCTGGTAGTAGTCCTTGATTTAAGGAGAGTATACTGAAATGAGTTCCTCAATGACCAAGTTACTTGTTGTCTTTTTTTTTTTACAGTGAGATTCCTTATGAAAATCAACCCTAGCGCAGCTTATTTTATCCAACAAATGAATTGGCCCTGATGTTTTGCTCATTTAGGATGTGCTCACATGGGATGTTGGATCAAACTGAACTGAACCCTGGAGCAGTTCTTCTAGGCAGATTCCATGAATATTAGAAATTGAACACCAATGTCAGTAATGCTTTATTGTAAGACTGACCTGTTAACTCCTGAACTGCATCGTGGGCTTGTTTACACAGGACAGGCACGACAGAATGACTGAATGGCACATTGTAGAGGGGATCAAACACTTTGACCATATGCTTTAATTATGTATTTTCTATGACTGACTAAATTCTCTGTAGCATTAGTTATTACTTTTGCATATGACTGAGTCCAAAACTCCAGTGAGAGGTGGCCAAATGCTGTGTGCAAGTATTAACGTTAGACATAAATAGAATATTCTGACAGTAATTGATTTGGGTCGCAGGGCGTACTGAACCGAGGAAGTCACATACCGATCAGTTCAGTATGAACGCACGTCAAGTTACACCCCTAGCATCTGGCTACAGGACAAGAGCTGCAGGTCTCACAAAGCCAGTTGTAAAACTGTGTAGTCAATGTTGATTTAAAGCTATGATTATCAGGAACACTAAATCACCCCACTTAAACCATTTGACAGACTAATGGAGTACACTTTTACTAGGGCTGTTTTGGTTTCTTTGTATTTCAACTAGTAGCGCGAGGTCTGAACAGTAACACCAGCAATTTCAACCAACAACACTGAGGTCATGGGTTCAATTTTCATGGACAATACTGAAAGTGACCCACAATATGGCTGAATGAACAAATGTAAATGATTGGGTGCGCTACCCAGGCACTGAGTGGTACAGCTCCGCTCAACAGAAGTGTCTTGGCGGAACAGCAGCATAATTCGATTTCCAGATTTTAGGGCTTGTCCTCTTCACTGGAGCTCATGGCCTCTCATGGTTCCCACCCTCCACCGGCAGAATGTATGACCAGTGTCGATGGAGTAGTGTTGTACTCTTGGACCGGTTTGCCAGACTTTGACCCAAATTACCAAGTGGAGGCCCGACAAAGGCTTGAGTGTGGCTAATAAATGTTGTTCTGTGTTTTCCACCAGACAAAGCCCTTAAGGACACCCTGGAGCGTGTGATGCAGAGCGGCTATTTTGACACGGCACAGAACCATCAGAACGGCGTGTGTGCAGAGGAAGAGGAAGAGCAAGTGACGACGGCCGTGGAGTCGTCGGAAGCCGAGGAGCAGGCCGGCGACACGGGTTAGCTTTTAAGATCATTCATGAGCAATGGCAGTTTAGCAAAATGGCCTAGTCATGTCACTTTAGACTATTGTGCCAACACCGCTCTCTTGCATGCAATAAGCAGCAACAGTCATCATAACAATTTACTTAAGTGTTTATTTCTTTGTAGGCGTCTTTTTCCTGTAGCCTTTAACATCCTCAAATATGATTTGATTCTTTCCAGAGGGCGAGCTGGTAGAGGACTATGCAGAGCCCTTGGCAGTGGAGGCAACAGAGGCGAGTGCTGTTCAGTGGTTATTCTCCATGATTCTCTTGCTTGACTTCATTAATAGCCCAGCATGTTATGGCAGATTTTTTTTTTGTGTACCAGTTTCAATTTGTAGCCTAATGTAGGTGTTCTGCTTGCAGTTTGTTAACAGACAGTTCATTCCAGAAGGCACGTACAGCAACAGCAACCAAGAGCCAGTCGAAGAATGGAGTTCTGAATCGGAGGTACATCCTTCCCATTGTTAACAATCAAGTCTCCTCGCCTCCAGTGCTTCTGTACTCCCCAATATGAAAGGACCTGTTTTATCCAAAAGCATTCAAGCGTCATCTGCTATGGGCAGAGATTAGATTGTTTAGCCTTAAAACCTTGTGCTTCGGTCACATACGATCAAGGATTATCTTTGTTGGCACAGGCGGTGAGCTCGCTGCAACAGCAACCACCCGTTCAGACGGTCCCGTCTCCCGTGGTGAGCGAACCCCACCCGCTGACCTCGGTGACTCCAACGCCCCCCGCTGACCCTGTCCTGAGGAAGCAGGTGGTACAGGATCTCATGGCACAGATGCAGGGGCCCTACAACTTCATGCAGGTAAGGGAGAGACCAGATGGACCAATGGAAGAGGCAGTATCAGGCATTCTGTTCCGAGAGCTGTTTGTATACTCCAGCGCAGCAACTCTTAGGCTGAACCTCCCCTGTTCTCTCCTCCAGGACTCGATGCTGGAGTTTGAGGGCCCACCCATTGACCCTGCCATCGTGTCTGCACAGCCTATGGAGCCTGCGCGGAACATGGACATGCCCCCGATGATTTGTCCCCCGGGTCCACCAAGTCTTGCAGCTGGTTGGTATAAGCTAACTTTCAGCTACCTGTAGTGATTTTTGCCGTAGTGGTGGTGGTGGTGAGATTCTTTTTTTAATTTTTTTTTTTTTTCTGTTTGTCTCTTGTTTGTCTCTTGTAGTTCATCCAGACACGCGCTTGGCACAGCCTAACACTGTTCCTGTACAACCCGAACCAACACCAGTGAGTGGAGAGACATGCTAGATGCTAGCTTATCTCATGTTCTGTGCCTTGCCCAAAGCATGAGACATAATCATGTTCTTATGTGTAATTTAATGGTCAATGGAAAGTTGCTGTAAAAGCAATGAGCTTTAACGATGCTTCCTATGTAGAGGAGGACCGTAAAGGCTTGGAGATGTTTCCTCAGTATTTGACCAGATCTGTTCTTCTCCAGGTCCCCATGGTCGCCCCCTCACCAGAGGCCTTCTCTACGCCATCCCCCATGTACCAGCCTCCCCATCCCGTGGACCCGCGGCCACAGCCTGAAGCTATCGACCCCATCCAGGTCAACTCCCCACACCACGCAGTTCTCATTGAAACATTTTCACAATCATGACTGGCTGGTTTTGTCTGACTCTCTCTGCTATAATGTGTGGTGTTTTTGTCTCTGTATCCAGGCCTCCATGTCCTTATCGTCAGATCAGCCCCCTCCCGCCTCTGTCCTCCCCCCGGCCTCCCAGACGCAAGTGTTCCAGCCCACCTCCAAGCCCCTACACAGCAGTGGCATCAACGTCAACGCTGCACCATTCCAGTCCATGCAGACGGTGGGTGGAGTCACTTCATCATCATGATGTGCTCCGTGGTGTGTGTCTGAACACGCCATGAAATGAAATGTAATGCTTAACGTGCCAATGACCGAGAACAGTCTGAAGAAATCAACTGTCAAAAATGTACTGGGACTATTGGAATTATGAAACTTTCTTACTTGTTCATTGAGGATTTCATAGTCATGTCCATACCCAACAGGAATATAACCAATTAACCTATTTGAACCAAAACGGTTCGTATTAACATGATTTCCAAGACAAGACAATTAGGGAGGGGCATGGTCCAACGGTTAACTGATTAAACATAAATGAATCTCTAACCGTGTAATAGGAACTAACCAAAAAAGCCTTTAAATAACCAATACAATTGATATGTAACATGACTAGAATTATAATATGCCCACCAGCGATTGGTGGGAGGCTGCTTATCCGCAAGCTGCCGTGCCAGCCGTGTCTGCTGGCATGGCTCTTCAGGAGGCCAGCGAGGCTAACCTGGTTGGTCTCTTTGAGGACACCAATCTGTGCACCATCTCAGTCAGTCGTGCTCATCACTTCCAGCCAATTAAATAGTAGCCTTCAGATTAATTGACCTATTCTCTGAAAGTGACTGAAATGTAAAACCACTTTGAGCTGTATTCTTTGTATGAAAAGTGTTGGACAAATACAGTGATGTTTTTTTTTTTTTAAATTCTGTATAGAATCTGTTTGGGCTCCCGCCAGTGCTATATAAGGTGTTATATAAATAAAATGTATTATTACTCTGAAGCCATTTCTTCTGAAATCCACAAGATGGCACAAGGACATTGAACGTCTTTCTAATTTCTGCTGTGACACGAGAAGAACGGAGTTGAGAACAGATTTACCACCTCCCAGAGAGTGCAGAGCCTCAGTATACGAAACATAATGCTTGGAAAACAATTAATAAAAGTATTGCAGAATTGAATTGCAATGCTTTCTGTATTGTAAAATATGAATAACTGCAGTAAAATCATTGTGATAAGGTGTCCACGAGCACCCACTCATTTCAGATCAGCCAGTGCGTTACTGATGCAATCATTTTTTTAATAATGTGATCTGCATTTCAAAGGTTCAAGGTGACTCTAATCCCATAAACTGTATCCTCGCGGTCATTTCTGTTAAGTGTTTGCGGTCACAGCCTTAGCTCTTTAAATGGAAAAGTAGTGGCTCAGCCTTACAAAATATATAAATTTAAAAAATCCCAACCAATCAACGTAGTGCTTCAGGTGCACGGAAAAGAGGGTTGTAATTAGATTGTTGAGCTCGGATATCAGCAATATCATGGACTGCATCTTTTAATGGATTTTGATAATGCATGCAAAGCGATCTAGATTATAAATTATAAAGCAGTTCAGCCTGGTTATACTGTTTGGTGTTCCCACACACCCTGAAACACATGAGGTTCAGTCTAGGAAAACCCCTGAACTCCAATAAATGTGAAATGTCCTGTTAATTATTTTTTATATATCAAAAATGTGTTTATTTCTATTAACAGAGTTGTTGACCTCATTGGCGAAATTAGCCTGATATTGGACAATTGTCATCGAGGAATATTTATTGTGAAGAGTGATCACCATTTTGCCAGTTTCCTTTAACAATACCTGTGCCTCTGACCCTCTCAGGTGTTCAATCTCAACGCACCTGTGCCTCCGGCCAATGAGGCCGATGCCCTGAAGCAGCCCAACCAGTACCCGACCAGCTACAGCCAGGGCTTCAGCAACCAGACACAGCACCCACTGGAGCAGCCAGAGATGCAGCCGGACCAGCTGCAGTCTGGTGAGCAGGGTCTGTCTGCCCATGTTAATCATACAAATTAGAGCAGAAAAAAAAATGCTTAACCCATTTGTTTACTTTCATGTTAAGAGGTGTGCACAATGAAACTAACATCTTAGTTTTGTTAGACCGAATTGGCTTTTGAGTCCCTGTGATAACTCTTGTGGATATTAAGTGGATCATGCCAGAATAAAGGGTCCATTATTAATTGCCGAAGACCTTCTTATATTTTATACCTGGCAAAAAAAGTTACTACTTTCCTGGACTTCAAGGTTGTTTTGACTGATGCTCCTTTATGTTGGTGACGGCAAACCATGGGGATGATTTGTCAGCAGATAAGGAATTTACAGTGCAATACAACTCGTTGAACATGAGATTGGTGGTCCTCCTAGCAAGCAGTCTGAACAGAAGTGATTAGTGTTGCTAGCTAAAAGTTAATATCCCTGAGTGACCTTGTCCAGGCTCAGACTTGAGTCCCCAGACGGTCTGTTGAAAGGCCTGATGTTTATGATTTGCCAACTTCATCGAGTGTAAAAGCTTGAGTAATCAAACACTTGGAAAACCGGTGCAGTCTGGGAACTCTGCTCCCTAAATCTGTCCCATTTACTTTAACTGTTTTGTTGTTGTGCCCTCTTCCCTGCAGTGGTTGGAGCTTTCCACTCCCAAGACCAATCGCTCCCCAGTGCAGGAGGCCACCAGGCCATGTCCCAGCAGCCCGGGGGAGGCACTGGGTTCGGGCGGCCTGCCCAATCTTTCTACAACAGCAGAGCCATGACGCGTGGCGGGCCCAGGAACTCCCGCGGGATGATCAACGGTTACAGGGGACAATCCAACGGTTTTAGAGGTATTCATCCATACGGCTGGCAATTGTAATTTTTGCCCTTGCAGCTTTAAAAAAAAAAAAAAAAAAAAAAAAACTTTCACTAAACAAACCAGTGAGAATTGTTTTTGACCAGTCTACAGTATTTGCCTCTTAATGTTCATCTCTTGAGACAAGATCCACATTCTTTTAGTAAAATCTGACAAACATAGTGAGTGATGATAAATAAATACACATCACTATTTATGTTTGTCCATTTGTTTATAGTGTCCATTTTTTAAAATGCTGTTCTGCTTTTTCCTAGGCGGCTATGATGGTTATCGCCCTCCCTTCTCCAACACTCCAAACTCTGGCTATGGACAGACCCAGTTTAGTGCACCACGGGACTACTCCAACAGCAACTATCAGAGGGTAAGTGCTGCACTAGATTGCTGAATTTGAAAGACAAATGAAGGTTTCTGACCATCTCGCATAGCAGTAGCTGAAGTGTGCACTGCTCTCATTTGGGTTAAGTTTGTGAAGACACACTGGCCTACTGGTTAATAACTTGTCTGTCTCTTCTCAGGATGGTTACCAACAGAGCTACAAGCGTGGGACTGGCCAGGGCCCACGTGGCTCTGCTCGTGGCAACTCCCAAGCCATTCGAACCTGAGGACCTGGCAAACTGACCACTCGGCCCACATTGAACATTCAAACAAATTGCTTTTTATTCTGGCTCACCCTTTTTGTTTTGTTTTGTTTTTGTTTGTTTTTATCATCAGTGGTATCTTCTCTCCTCCTGGCATCTCTCTTGAGTAAGCCTGCTTTGACGGTATTTAAGAAAAAAGAACCATTTTAAGTCTGAACACAAGCAAAGCTGAGGATTCTCGGCTTCAATATTTTAAGCCTGTGTTTGTATCAAATATTCCTGTAAACTTGAAAGATTTCATTAATTTATTTTTTTGTATAAAATAAACGCAAAAATACCTACCACTGCTGGTCTAAACCCTGGGAGTAATTTTGTTTTGTTTTTTATTTCTGTTTTTTTCCCCCGTTTTGTTCTTGCCCACATTTTAGTTCTCAACACCATTTGTTTTCTTTTTGGTACATTTTAAAGAAGCTCCCAATCTCAGTTTGTAAATTGATGTTGCTTCAGAAGTTTCAATAAAGATGTGTTGCATTAACCCCGCTCTCTTTATTTGCAGTTCATTCTCATTAAATTAATTTGAACATTTCTGGAAAATAAGTATAGCCTTATGTTAAAATTCACTAAGTTTTGAGGATTCCTCTGAACTCCTTAAGAACTTCGATAATAAATTAGCTGACTGGCTATATCACAGCCTGAGTAGTCAACATGCAAAGAGATGAAAAAAAAAAAAAAGGACTTCACTGATGTGCCGCATGTGAATTTAAGGATGACTAGGTAGGCTGTTCTCTCCAGGTATAGGTCAACGTGTCCTCCTAACCTAGAGATGGAAGCGATGCCCTGGAACATAAACACAGTAATGAGCATGTGCTTTCTGAGTGTCAGGTTGTCAGCGGTGAGAATTCATTGTCTCAAGCTATGCAGTTCGGGCTATATGATAACATGTATTTGATGTCTTCTCACCACCATATTTTGGTGTTGGTGTATATAAAATTAAATTGTTGATTGTAATTTTCACAATTTATGCAGGTTGAAGCATTCGCTTATTATGCCTTAGAAGAAATTCAGACGTCACATTTTTACAATTTTGGCAGCATATTTTTGAATTCTTATGCTTTTAAAATCTGATTAGTTTCTTATGTATCCGCATATGACAAGACCAGGCCTATATTAAATGTGTTATCTTTAACTGCATGATAAGGAAGATGCGTACACGTTATATGAAATTGGAATCCAACCAAACGGTTTTGAATAGTGGTAGAATGGCTGTAGTGTAGATTGAGTATGTTGCTACAGGTTTGTTAGTTTTTCAATTTTGTGTTTTCTCAGTCTGTCTTCCCAGAAAGAGCTTCATGTGCTTGCTAGATTGTGAATCACACAATAAGCCAGGACTTGTAGCCTATGTATGCAATGTTGAAGACACGCTCTATGTAACTGCGCAGCATGTTGGAACATTGAGTTTTAGGAACGCATCCGCGTCCTGTGCTGGCAGCTGCGACCTGAATGAGTGTCCTGCATTGTTTTCATTTGTGAAGTTCCCTGACTGATACATTACCTGCCCTAGCCCTAAAGGCGGCTGACACAGGTCAGTGTGAAACTAGGTTACATTTATTTTATGGTACAGCATGTAATGATATGTAACAAGCACTGGAAAGGTGGAGGAAAAAATCTACCAGTATCATTACGCTAGGCTAATTAGCAAGATAGCCGATTGCTTGCTAAGGCTATCATTAACGTCAACTATACAGTCTGTTATTTAGTTGTCTAGGATACATCATTGCTTAATCGTTGAGCATCTGATGACAGCCAATAACCTAAATGAATTAGGCAAATGTAATAGCAAAGCTTTACGAAGCACATTTTTGGACTGACTGGGTCTTTAACTGTATGTTAGCTCATTTTCAAGCTAGCTTGCTCGTTGTTTGGATCCCACAATCGTTGTCTTAAATGTAATTGTAGACGAACGCACGTGGTAACTTTATCGTTACTTAGCTACGATACACTAATGGAGACCTAACGGCTTCATTATTTTACCAGTATTTCCATAATTGGGTCACTACGTTGTAGCGTCAACGCAATGTGAGAATGCAAAGGATAGCTAGCTATAGTTATATGGCTAGCTAGTTAGCTTAGCTTCATGCCTTTTACTGTGTACCATTATGTGGCTTGCTAGGTTAGCTAGCATGTCAGTGTTATGACGCCGTGGGGTGCGATGGGGCAAGTCGGTTTCATGACTGTGTTCAAGTCGTGCAGTATTAGAATAATACAAACGGGTTGTCCTAAATGGATTTAAATATTCACCAAGATTATTTGGCACCTGGCGCAACCATCTGGCATGTCATCTAACTCTTACTTGCAGGCATTGCTGGATGTATTCACAGTTAGCTACTGCATGTAGAGTGTTATCTTAAGTCAATCCTTCTAATTCCCTAGTGATGGCCTCAACCTCGACTTCCTCCCCGAAATCATAATTAGTTTGATGTTGCTTGAAAGAATAGTCCAAGAAGATGCGCGTTCTGAACTTTTGAATGGGGGGGGGGGGGTTCACATGTATTCCGTTGAATAGTTTCAGTATACTTATAGGTTGGTCCTTTGTCTTCAGCTTACTTCATAGCATGTGTTGAAATTATGTTTGTGTTCAAGAAAATGCAGAAACCTGGAGAATATGTTACCTTTTTTATTCACAACCACTGATTTGTTGCAATAACAATGTTATGTACATTTAGCACAGAAGAGGGCACTGCTGTTCTTGGTATTCAGTGCTGATATCTGGTTCAGATATTACGTGCCTTCTGGCAGGGCGGAGAGTTTGGTTCTGACACGCAGCTGCTGCCAGAGATTCCACAGCTAATCACCCCAAAAAGGAAGTTTAACTGCAGCAATCAAGTGATTGTTTCATGCTGCTACCTTCTCCATGTCAAACCACTCTAACTGCATTTGAGTTGATCTGCCAAAGCTGTTGCTCCTAAGTATTGGCACTTCTGGCAGGATCTGAAATGCCAGGGAAATTCCATGTCGACCAAGTGAACAAATCTGTTGGACATACATTGACTGGCAAAAAAATATTGTGCTTACAAAGCAACCCATATTAGGATTAAAATGAGATATTTCTTTGGCCATAGGCCTGTCTCATCATAGCTTACATAGAAAAAGAAGGACCTTGCTTTCTTTTTCCCACAGTATTGAATGACTGGATAGGGAGCCATAGTGTGTACTTGAGTCTTGGAGTGGAGATTTAGGGGTCAGAGGTGAGAACACGGTGACAATGGTTTGAGTTGTATTTGCTTGTGGTCTTGGCTGTCTAAGACCTGTAACAAAACCCCTGACCCTGACTAAGGCACAGAATTGTCCCGCAGCCGTTCACACAGGGGTCCAATTTTTCTCAACCAGGGGCCACGATGTTGAATTCACTGAGTGAATCTCGTTCATGGGCCACAGACTTTGCCACTGCTTTTGTTTGAAAACAAACAGTGAGTTTCATTCAGTCTGGTCTCTTATTCGGCGTGTCTGTTGTAGCGGTGCTACTGGTCTCTGTTGCGTCTGGTTGTGTTCAGGACATGTACAAAGCCACCCCAGTTCTTGGCAGCAGCCAGGCTACGGTGACCCGGGAGGAAATGTGGCCCCGGCTGTGCTCTGAAGGGGAGCTCTTGTGTTTTTCCACCAGTGCTGAATGTAAAACTTTTTACTGCCATCAGGGCTCTGGACAGCATTTGTTTTTGTCAGAGGAAACACTAGCTGGTGGAGCGCAGTAGAGGAAGAGGGAAGAATGGTGTAGGGGGTTCACAGTGGGATTCAAAAAAGAAAAGACAGGCCTCTAGCTCCGTTTGAGGAGTAGCAGCAGCTAGAAAAGAGTGGCAATTTTCGTGTCAAAGCCAAAATCAAACTACGTAGGGGATGATCCCAGAGAGAGCTAGAGCTAGAAGTCATGTGTCAGAATTTGATGGGCTCTAGTTTTCTCATTTCATTGTATGACAAAGCCATCTGTCATTGTGTTCTATTTTGGGGACTGACTTAAAACCCTCTCTTGGATGGATTCCAAGCAATAGGCTAATACTCATTTTTATCAACAAACCATTTCCTTTCCCTCCCAAACAATAAATAAATCATCAGATTAGAAGAAAACATTAGGATGTGTTGGCACGTAGATTATTTCATCCCCTGATTGATGTGAAATGATTTGTATAGACTTGTATTGTGTTAATGTTTCAGTATTGTTGTCAGTAACTAGCTACACAAGTATATGTAACAAGCACACACTGTATCTGCCATGCTGACTGGTTTCTCAGTAAATCACAGATACTTTATGTGTCAGTACCAAAGAAGTGTTTTACACCTGGCACCCATTAACCTATCCCTCTGGCTTCACAGTAAAGACTATTCCATACAGGTTAAGACTAAGAACAGCATGTTCATGAATCCTTAACATCTGGGTCTTATCTGAATATAGCTCCGACATTGTCAGTATGGCCTTTATTTCTGACATATATTTGATGCCTAGCCTAGAACATTTAACTCAAAACCCATGCCAGTGGATCTACTAACACACACCTACACACTCATTCATTTCATACCCTCACCAGCCATTTGTGCCCAGCAGGACTTGTCTGGTGTTGCAGAACGAGAAGGAGGTCATGGAGGAGCAGACTGGCTCGCCTGGTGCCAACACGGATAACAGCAGCCAGAGAAATGGAGAGGAGGTAACATATTGGATTGGGGTTTTTAACTCAAGTATAACTGCCTTAGTGTGCACCTCTATTGTTCTGTCTGTTGTCCCTGCAGTAGAGTAGAGACTTTTCTACATTGACCAATGAGTTCTTTATCCCACTGAATATCTTGCCTGAGAGTAATGGCACCCATTTATCTGTGTGGCATGATTGCCCTCTTAGGTACTGTCAGTTTCTGCTAAGAGGCAGGATTATGAGACTCATCCAATTATTGCATGGATTATTCTTTACTATAGACAGTGGTGCTTAACACAGCTTTTTGTAGATGGTAGGAGGTTCTACGTTTCTTGAGTGACTCTAAGGGGTTGCTTGTCTGGTTCCGCATAGAAGCAGAGACGTGCGACCTGGACAAAAGGACGGAAGCGGAAGAAGCCTGTGAAGGACCACAATGCACCCAAGGCCCCCCTGACGGGCTACGTGCGCTTCATGAATGACCGTCGCGAGCAGCTTCGGGCGGAGAGGCCCGACGTGCCGTTCCCGGAGATCACCCGGATGCTGGGCAACGAGTGGAGCAGCTTGCCGCCGGACGAGAAGCAGGTAGGGTGGCTCAGACGGCCGCACGGCTAGCCTCCTCTAATTTGATTCTCTCTACACTACAGAAAGAAAAGTTTTATCTGTTTCTTTTTTTTTTTTTTTATCCTATTTATATTGCCTCTTTCTTGTTTGCGGACGAGTTTGACTGGTAGTAGTGCTGCATTATCTAATTTCGGTGAAAATATCCGCTTCAGGTAAACATGCCTAAATGACTCAAATGTTGTAAATCATTATTGCTGTTTTTAGAGCAGTGGCCTGTAAGAGCTCAAATGAAATAATTCTCTGAAATGTTCCTCCGACCTCAGATGAATGCGCCGATAAAGAGATGCCATTAGATGGCCAACTGCAATGAAGGGCAGTTTGAGTTCAATTTTGAGCGACGAATGAGCGACAGGATTTTTTCTTTTGATCTGCTGGCCAAATCCTGGCTGCTAAATTGAATTTCCTCATTTTCATGTGAGCACTGTGGTCGGATTAGATCATGGGAAAAAAAATACAGCTTCTCTTGTTCATCACTTAACCGGACACTCTAGTTTTATCTCAGGTATATTTGATCCGGTAAACCCTGGGAAAGGCAAGAATAGCGCAAGCCCTGACAAAAGCATCCACATAAATTCCTCTGGTGTGCACCTTGTGAAAGGAGAGCTATTGAATGAAACAAATTGCCTAAGAGCAGGTTATTCTTCTTAACCCCTAGGGGCCAATGGTGTTAAGTTGTATTTACGTGATAAGATCATTAGGTCTGTTGTGTAAACCAAGCAGGCTGTGAATAATGGCCAGACTATACGTCATGTTTTTATACATTCTACTATCGCTCTATACAGCCTTCCCTCCATCTTACACACACATATACACTTACAAACACACACACAACCACGCTCACTCACTCTTTGTGTTGGTAGCGCTATCTCGACGAAGCAGAGAAGGATAAGGAGCGCTACATGCGAGACCTGGAGAAGTACCAGAAGACAGAAGCCTACAAGCACTACACCAGGAAGGTGCAGGAGAAACAGAAGGGCAAGAGACACAGGGGAGGTACGGTGGCCCTCATGTCCCAATCCCTGACACTCATCTCAGTACTCTCTCATTAACGGGTTTCCTCATGTCCTAATCCCTCACACTCATCTCAGTTCTCTTTCATTAAGTACAGCAGTTTTCCCTAAGTCACCCAGTCACTTATCTGTTTGAAAGGCCACTCTATCTGTGACCAAATACACTCACAAATGCAACTTTATAAGGTGGTGTATTCCTCAGAGCCCATATAGCAGACCTGGAAAACTATGTGCATCAACAACAAGTGTGTATGAAGTTGTGTTGATGCCGTCCTGCCAGAAAACATAAATATACGTTTCTAAATAAATGCAGTCCTTGAATTGGCAAATGCTAAGAAGAAGTATAATGTAGTCCTTCCTTTCCTAAAGGCTTCTGGGGCCTTGTGTACAAATGTTGCATACCCACAAAAACATTGCGTACGTCATCTTCCATGCTCACAGACGGATGTATCAAGAGTGAAATTAACGTGAATGTGGACTTTCTCCACACCAACTTCACGACTGGTGTATGCACGTTTAAAATGGTTTTAGTCAGTTGATGACACTTAGAGGATATGCAGTGCAACTACTAACATTACACATTTGGTTATGAGTCTATAGGCCCACAGTCAAACGTTTTGGAAATAATAACACATCAAGGTCTATGAAGTTAAATGAACAAATGCTATGTTATGCAATACAGAGTCTAATAACAGTGGCAGCGTTAGCCTTATTAGAGGATAAGGCAGAATTGCTGTAAAATGGAACGTGTATTTAGAGACGGTGCGATTCTTTTGTTCCATGATGGTAACCGTTTCAGATTTCCAAAAGCTATCTGCCTGGAAGTCTGTGCTGAATTTAGAGTGCGATTCTGCAAGAAGTCATGCATTTGCCTGTTTCCTTACAAGTGCTTATCACACTGGTCTTCTTGACAGCAGGAGTATTCCAGAGGAAACTGGCAGAGCGGTCAGGATGGGATGGAGATCATCCGTACATCAGCCAGGTGTATAAAGTTCCGACATGATGTGGTTGATCAGGCTAACATATTAGCAGAAGTTGCAGCGAGAGTCGTTTAAGGGGAGCGATTGACTGCACACACATAAAGGCATTGTCAGAGGTAGAATTTGACTTTGTAAATACAAAAGCGTTCTCATTCCATCAACGTGCTAATTTTCTGTCATGCAGAAAAGCGACTGACTAATATAGTGTCAAGTTGGCCTGGTTCAACTCATGATTCATTTATCGTAAGGTGACGGGGTGCGTGGTAGGTGGCTTCTTTGGGAATTTTGTACTTTATGTGTGCAATTATTTTGAACTGCCCATCAAGACACTGTGGGTACCCGGTTAAAACTGAACACGGGTGGATTAGGCCTATTTATATTCATTAGCATATTAAAGCTCCACCAAAGGATGGAGAGTGGTGCTCATGCATCATGCATCAAATTTAAGCTCAATTTCTCCTGGAATGGGATGTACAAAGACAAAGTGCTTCCCAGGTCCGTGTGCACGCTATGTTTTTAGTATGAACTCTACACAAGGCTTTGGACACGAGGCCCCTGGTCTGCATTTTGTGGCCCCTTGGCTAAAATATCCCCATTTGGCTTGCCAGCCAGATAACGTTTACATGATTCATTCCCAATCACTTCAAGATGTACTGAAGGTTGTGCTTTACAGTAGAGGCATGAATCACCCAGACCCTCCCTCCCTTTTATGCTTTCCTCCTTCACAGATGTCGGCCGCCAGGTAGCCAACGAGTCTCTTCATGAGGTAAGCGACTCTACTTCTCTGCCCTGCCCCATAAAGAAAAGGAGCGGGGGGGACTAAAAGTGTCTGGATCAATCCAGCATACGGGTCCATTCTCTGAAATCTTTCCCAGCCCCTCAGTGCTTGCTACAAATTAAGCTTCTAATTGCACCAGCACTAAAAGCTGGATTAAGCAGCCTTGGCACAGTGTCTCTTTGAGTCCTCCGCTGTTAAACTGCTGTTTGGAGTCATAAGTCATTTTTATGGAGTCCAGCAATGTGATTAAGGATCCTCAGCTCCAATCTGTCAGCAGTTTATGTAACGACGGGTGGCTCCATACAAGCGTCTTCTGGCACACAGCTATACGTACTGATGTCCAAATATTTCCTTAGGAGCAAAGGGCCTGACATGCAAGTCTTCTGTTAGGTTTGTGAGAAATCTCTCTCTCTTTCTTTCTTTCTTTCTTTCTCTCTTTCTTTCTGTCTGTCTGTCTGTCTGTCTTTCTTTACCTCTATCACTCACTGTTTCTGTCTGAGTAGATGTCAGCTTCAGTCTTGCCCTCTAAAGGAGATGAATTGCCTCAGAGTTGTGATATTTGTCCCTTTAACCTCACAGTTCGCCATTAGAGAGTGGTCTATAGCCAGGTAGTGTGGCAGTGTTTTGGATTGAACTCTACAGAGGGGTTTGTTCCATCTGTAGAGACACCAGGGTGAAGTTGTCAGTGATATACGGGGCTTAGTCAGGAACAATAGTGTGCAATTTCGCCGTGAAGTATGGGAGAGGCTCCCTCAGCAAGACAAAGCTTTTGGCATTTTGAACGTTTTCCCCCTCCTCTCAGCTCTTTCTGTTGCCCGTAGCTATCTGTATGTGACACTGGCAGTCTGGCATTGTTCACAGCAATCACATTTCTCATCATCTTTCTGCTTTCTTCCCCTCGATTTTTCTTCATTACTGTCTTCATTTCTCCCTCTGTTTTCCCCCCTGCCAGAAAGATGCTGAAGGCAAGGACAGGTCTGTGTTTGATATCCCCATCTTCACAGAGGAGTTTCTCAACCACAGCAAATGTAAGCACCTGAGCACAGACACACGTGCATGCACACACACACACACACACACACACACACACACACACACACACACACACACACACACACACACACACAATAGGTAGTAGCACACACCTGCCTATTTTGACCTTTGAAGAACTGACGCCTCCACACTGAATGTTCTTTTTCGCCTCCTGTGAAAACTGGAGTCTTCTTCACTGGTGAGATGTTCTGACATGTTCTTCTGTGGCCATCTCCTCTCCTCTCCTCTCCCTCGGGGGTCACCTCAGCGCGCGAGGCGGAGATGAGGCAGCTACGCAAGACCAACATGGAGTTCGAGGAGCGCAACGCGGCGCTGCAGAAGCACGTGGAGAGCATGCGCAGCGCGGTGGAGCGGCTGGAGGGCGACCTGATGCAGGAGCGCGGCCGCAGCGGCCAACTGCAGCAGCACCTGGAGACGCTACGGCAGGCACTCACCAGCAGCTTCTCCTCTGTGCCCCTGCCAGGTAAACACACACTTACACATGAATACAACACACACACACACACACACACATACATAGATACACACACACATTCAGTCTTTCACTTTCCCAAATGTCACAAAAAAGTCAATTTTGCTTTTTTAATAGTGTTGGCACATGCACACAAACTATTGCCTCCTTTGTTTTTCACCCTCAGATTTATCAAGTGACTCTGACCACATGTACTGTGTGTGTGTGTGTGTGTGTGTGTGTGTGTGTGTGTGTGTGCGCGTGCGGGCGCGGACACACTGTACTGTAGCTAGACTGGTTGTGTTGGCACCGGGCCTGCCCTGCCGTCCGGTACAGATGTGTGGTCTGTGCTCAAGGCTCTTCAGCTTCTCTTGCACATCTGCTGCACTGGGGTAGAGCTGGAGGGGGAGAGGGGCGGTCTGACAGGGATAAGAAGACATCTTTTATTTACGATAACCCACTGCAGACCTCACTACCAGCTACACTGGTGTTCCTAGTGTCAAAGGTAGATAGGTAGAGAGAATTGGTTAGAGTTTTTTTTTCTTTTTTTCTTTGTCTGACTTTGAAAGTGTGCAGAGGGAGGACATTGCTGCATCTCCGGGGGTTTTTTTTCTCTCCGAATATAATGTTAATCTTTTCTGAACAATTTGCACTTTGGTCTCCTTTCTTTGAAGATCGGAGATGAACGTCCAGTGCCTTCAGAAGCCCCCACAGGGTCATTTCTTTCTTTCTATCGCCCTCTCTCACGACACAGTCTACAGATTGTTGAGCTGCACTATTCAGATCAGAATCCTACTGCTCACCCCATATTGCACATCAGCAGAAAGGGCCCATAGACACACACGGCTCCATCACCGCTTAAGTAATGTTCGAAATAAAGATGAAATTCAGTCACGCTGCTTTCTCCCAGGCACTGGGCACAGGCGGCTTTCATAAACCCCCGCATCGCTCTCATAAGTTCTCATAAATGTCATATCCCTTGGCCCCTGTGTCACCCCAAATCTTCTCTGCGTCTTCAGGCAGTGGAGAGAAGCCCACGCTGGACACCATCGACACCTACATGAAAAAGCTGCACAGCCTCATTTTGACCAACCCTCTGGAGCACGAGAGCCAGATCAGCACCGTCAGAGAGGTGGTGAACCTCCTGGAGAGGTAAGTTCAGCCGTAGGGGGCACATTTACAAACGGCGTTCCCTATTTCTAACATAAATTCTTTATTGAGCCCTTCCGACACCTTGAAGTCTTTCAAAACCTACTCGTGATTTGTCATTTGAACCACTGAACAGTATCGGGCATCATATATTAGCGCTGCTTTTGAATACTTTCACTGTCTGGTATTACTTTCTGATGCAGACACATACCAGATGCTCTGAGAAAACAAAACGGTGTCCTAGGCTATTAAGATTACGACACAGTCTGTTAGAATGAACCAGTAAGAAAACCATGCAAAAAGACACATATCTATGCCTGCTAGTTATTTTGTGCATGCACAGCTGCCTGAAGGGAAGGGCTGGTGTCTTGTAGTAGCTCTTAGTCTGTAGGCAGTAAGAGATCCTAACATTGCCTATAGCATCTTAAAGGCTAGTTTAAAAACAACATTGCTGTTGAGTGCTACTAAGTTTATTATGACGGAGTGAGGAAAATCTCTTACTGATGCTCACATGACTGAACCAAACTGGCTGCAGGTAACTGAAGTTTCCTCATCAGAAGCTGTGGAGAGGTGATCCTGAGGCTGAGCATCCAGGGGTCCTCATCCGACTCGTCTGCTCAGACACCGCCGCCAAGAAGTCCATTTTTAGTCCTGTGAAGACACACTGCCCGTTTTATGTCACTTTTTTTAGCATCTCGTGCCCCAAGTGGAACTGTGACTCAATATTTCTTTCTTTTATACAATTAGATTTTTTTTGTTGTTGTTATTATTCCCTTTTGTATTCCTCTTTGCCATTCCAGGGACAGCAGGAAGCCGTAAACCCAGAGCTACTGTGGTAGGTTTTTGTCTTAAGTCCAAATGAGCAGCTGACTGGAGTTGGTCAATTTCGTTTAATTTGTCCCAAACCATGGTCAAATGTCCATAAATACATGGTTTTGAAATGTTTTATTGTCAAGGTCGGTCAGAATTTTTTCTTTTCTTTAATGTGTTATACATTCTGATAAGAATTGACTTTGTAGCTTGCCGTCACAAAATTGCCAAGTGTTACAAAATGTTATGTCTAATAAAGTGCATTTACAGTAATGGCTGCATTTCTTGTTAAGCTTTGATTCTGCAAGAGAATATTTCACAAGGCTGCTTCCCATCATGGTGTTTCTTGGCCAGGGTTGTGGTTTTATTTAACTTTCAATGTCCTTTCAGGAGTAAGAATCAAAGCAGGTCGTGCAAGGTGCACAGGGAACAGCTGTAACCTCAGAATCACTGTTTCCTGTTGATGGTACTTTTGTCCTGTGATGTTAATTGCGACAGGTGTGGTTTGTATTATAACTGTGGATGGTGAAAGCATTTGTCTGAGACACTGACTCATACGGAAATGATCACGTTGTATTTTCAAGCGTGGAGGGCATGCTGGCAGTCAGATGAGCTTTGCACATGTGGAGCTTAGAGCCCCATTGTTTCAGAGCAACTGGTGGAGAAAGAGCCCAAGGGCATTTATTAGAGGGCTCGGTATGACAGTGCCAAACCAAGCAGAAGAGAGATCTCTATTGTGCTGTCAAACAACAGGAGTGTTCTTAGCCATGTGTTAAGCGCAACCATTTCTTTTCGACAGCAGACTGCCAATTCAGCCCATAACTTTGCAGTCCCCCATGGAGGGAGGCCTTGAGCAGGCAGATTTTTCTAAATGGTTCACCCGTTGAAATTGCCAAGAAATAATTTTGCATACCATCTGTGGTGTGCACTTTGTACTTCAACGGTGTTTTATTTCCATTCCAAGATGCTCAATGTTGTCATTTCATATTGCAGATTTTGGCACCTTTCATTGGTTTGACTGGCTGCTTTATGTCAACCATCTTGTAAATCAGGAATCCACCTTGTGCTTTACTTCAAAGGATTTAGCAAGATTACACCACAATATAGGCTGTAACTGGCTTGTGTAGAGAATCGTCATCTTAGCATTTTTTTAACTGACAGCTTCAGGCCAAACTTCAGATATTTTTGTCTTTAGTGTGTGTGTGTTTGTGTGTGTGTGTGTGTGTGTGTGTGTGTGTGTGTGTGTGTGTCGGGGGAGGGGGGTAGTCTTCTGATGCCCATTTCCTGTCTCCCAGCTGGAGCATCCTGCCTGTGAAAGCTCCACGTGTTGGAACAGACCCAGCAGCCAGCTCACAGGTGTCCAGCTTCCCAGTCTTTTTCTTCCTCCTTTTTATCAGTTTCAGTTCCCCCGCCAAGTAGAACGAGTGTTGCCCAGTTATATAGTTCAAATGGTGGAGTTTCCAACTTGATGCATGAGTATCATGGTCAAGGCCTCCACTCTTCCAGCTACAAGTGTTTATGGTAAAGAATAAATGGAGTTCCGTACCATGGCCAAATCATTTCTGGAAACTAGAAAACAGGCCCCAGGCGGGTGAAGGCTGTACCCAAATTCATGATCTTATGCTTCCACCACCTCTCAACCTCATGCCCCCCTTAAGTATGGCTGGGTCAGCTACTTCTCCCCAGCTTCCTGAGCAGGATGAGGGGGCTGTGCAGAGTCCCACATCCGAGGAAAATAAGCCATTTCCATGAAGAGGGCCAGGGAGGGATGTAGGATGTGAGTGAATGAGTCAGGAGTCATGCGCTGAGTTGGACTCACATCCTTCTCCCTTGAGCTGGCACAGATATCTGCTTGGGGCTTCTCTTTTTCTTTTCTCTTTTTTTTTTAACCAGAGCCCAAAAATAACCTGTTGCCTAACTGGACAACATCGAGCTTACAGAGCATACGTTTAATATTTATATCAGTGGGTACGATGTTTAAATCAATCTTGTGAAATGTGTTTTTTTTTGTTTCCCTTGCAGGTGTCATTGATTAGAAACTTGCATGAAGTGACTGTCACAGTTGACAAAAATCCATTAAGTTTCAAGAAAAAGAATTGCCCTCGATTTCTGCTGTTTCACTGAAGAGTATTATACAGATTCACTGACGTATGGTTAAATTATGCATTGTTTTCTTTCTGGGGAAAGCCACTCAGTCCTGTGCACTGCATTCTCACCTTCTGAGTCAACATTTCCCTTTCATCTGTGGAGATTACAATCTTAGTTGGTTTTCTTTGTTAGTATTATGTTTAACATAATTTGATTACATTTGTATGTGATGATAGTTTATTATCGTTTCTCTCGACTGTTTCCTTAGCAAAGTTCAAGCTAGGACAGGGGAACTTTCTTGTCCTTATTTCCTGGCAGAACTGAGTAGACACCATTACATACTGAGTACAAGTATGTGTTTATGACCACGTTTTATTTAGCACCGTGTAAGCATTTGGGTTTAGCCAAATAGAAAGCATGTCCGTCAGACTTGCCATCAGACATTTCTTATATAGCTTCTTAAATGAGTAATCTTTAGTCGTTTAGTTAATCGAGTGATTCATGTTGGGGAAAAGTATGCTCACGCTGGTTATACAGATACATGTGTTTTTCTCCTTAATGACTACATTTTGAAATCAAAAAAGAGTATAATACCAGTAGTGACACCTGTAATAAAAACTCCCTCTTGTGGAGACAGTACATAACTGATTATTCTGGAAAGTAGAACCTATAGACTTCTTCAGGGTCATGGTACGTCTTACTTGTATTGGTCAACACGTCAAGGTGAAGGTTTCATTTTTTTAAATCCTCTCGACTCCCTCAGGACGGGTATTATTAGCTTGTATTGGTGAACACATCAAGGTTAAGGTTTCCAATTCTTAAATCCATGTAGCCTGTACTGAATGACTGGTTACTGAGTACAATGTGTTCATCAGAACTGATGAAAAGGTTTAACATACTATAGAATAATGAGGGTTTCATATTCCTAAGAATAAAAAGCCTTTAGCCTAGATGGGGCCACTGAGTGCAAGCCAGGTTTCCAGCTTTGAGGTAGCTGTCTTGTCCTTGATCTGCCATCATCTCCACTCTCCCTTCCCAGCCTGGGAAAACCTTGGCCCTGATGGCTGGTGAGTGGAAAACAATGTCTGGAATGTGTAAAGACATGAGTCACTCCCCCACATCGTTATTGACTGCTGACCCACCTCACTGATCCCCCCCACCACCACCACCCCACCCACCCTTCCTGAGGACAAGGGCCAAAAGAAACTGGGATCAGAGGGGAACTCCGAAGCTTGCCTTACGATGTTTACCCACCCCATTCAACAAGTCTGTATGACGAGCAAATTATAGGCTTCATTGCGAGTTGTGATGCATAACCTCCATTTCCCAAACACATAAGCCCATACTTTGTCTACCAAATCTCTTTCATTTTCAAGAAGTGACATGAATAGAAAGCTGAGTGTCTTTTAAAAAATGTCTTTAAATAACTCGGACCTTATATTAATAATCATGACAACACATCTCAGAACAAAGATGGTAATGGTTATGCCATAAAGTTAAAAGAGTAAAGAATGCTTAAGACATTACTGCTCTTAGTGGCTGTGGACCTCTGAACGTGTATCTCATATGAACGACGCGCGTGTCCGACATTCTTACGTGAACTGCTTACCAGCACTTGAGACTAGAGACCGCCCTTAGCTACGTATGCGCGCGTCCACGCGAATGGCTGGAAATGCTGCGGCTGAGAGCTAAAGTGTGCGAGACCAGCGACGCGTGATTACTTTTACCAACCATTAAAATATTCCGCGGATTCGACATTTCCATTGCAGGACAGCTCATCGTGATCGGATTAAGATGGTGTCAAGAGTTTAAAGGAATGTGACGGAGCACAAAACCGATAACGGTAAGGAAAAAAGTTCCAGTTCTCCCAGTCTGAAGACAGGCGTATATCTTTAATTCAGAGGAAAGTTTAAATGTAGCCGTTACACCAAACCGGGTGTGTATTCTATTTTTGTGTCGTTGTATCACGAGCATTTTTGCTTTGTTAATATTATCTGACTGTTGTTGCTAGTGAAGATATTTAGTTTCGTTGCAGTTCTTCTTTGGTGCACAGCAAAGTCACTTAGCTAGCTAAAAGTTTACCTGCAACAACACGATAGCATTTAATAGCAGAATGATAACATTCGTAGGGATTCAATGCTGTAAAGTAAAGCTACAACAAATCCACAAGACGTCCGACAAGACATTTTAATTAGCCTGTTACCTAGATAAGAATTTGATAGTCCGTTACACAGATTTGGACTGCTTCTGAATTGACACTGTCTAATCAAGTTTCGTTCGCCCTGTTTTATGGTGTGACGTCAAGCAACAAAAGAATGTTAAAATGAGATCCACGATGATTAATGCACGTAGTTTTATTTTGTAGCATACTGTCGGACAATACAAGTGTGTCATGCATCATCTGTAGCCTACTTCTATGTCAATACTCTATGACAGGGCCGTGATATGTATGTGTTACTGTGCACATCACTTAGCTGGCTGAACTGAGTCAAGTATCGAACGGGGATGAGAGAAAAATCATTTGGTTGAGGAGTAAAGCAGAAGCGTCCTGTGAAGAGTGACCAGCATACACCTACGTTACAATGTATCAATCCTGTGTTAAAAAATATTTCAAAGCATGCAGGCTAGATATGTTATAGCGTGGACGATGTTCCGCACGTGCCACTGGCTGTTGTTACTGATTAAATATTGCTCAACTGAATTCTGACTTCCAGTCAGACTTCCACTTCCTTCAACCATTTCCCCACTATAGGGTATTCAGACAATGATCAAGCAAGTGCAATGTGATCTCACAAATAGTTTGAGCAAACCACCAGGAATGAGTAGGTATATTGCCGCACACACTTCCTTTTATTCTGCAGCATTACAGAGTAGTAGATTTAGTGTGTTAAATATCTGACTGCACATCACAAATCTGATTGTGGACCCTCACAGTGTGCCATCAATCGGTCTTCAGTTTGAACACATTTTGCATGATTTTGCTGTTCTGCCTCTGGGGGAAAATCCATCATTCTGACCCTCCTGGGGTAGGATTCTGCTGCTTATAATTCCTATTTGCATTTTAACTCAATACAGATACAATTAGCCCAACCTCTTTTTTTAAGTGTGGTCAGTGGTAGGTCTATTTGTCAGGTTATCTCCACATTCTGTCCTTAACAAACAAACACAAAAAACCGTTGTGACACATGTACCCCAAAACCAGAGAACTCTTGTCAGAAGGTCTGAAGCACAAGAGCTACACCAGAATCCTCGTCGTTTGTTTGCTTATTGTCTGACACATATATGTTCTCCTCTTTGTTGAATTGCTCGGAGCCCTCCGTGATCTTGTTGAGGAAATGTTATGCGACACCCTGCTCTTTGAACTCTTCCCTTCCCCTCAGTCAGAACTGGAGAACAGGTGTGACCCAGAGGCCTGGAGGGGGCGGGCTACAGGGGCAGGCCAGTGGCAGGAGAGGCAAAGGACAGAGTCGAAGTCACCTAGAAAAAAAAAAAAAACATAAAATGGTTTCTCTTTGAACTAGAAACTGTAATAATGAAAAGGAATTCTCTTTTAAGCACTACCTTAATAAGGGTTTGGATGAAGCAGGACATATTAGTTAAGTGTTAAGTGTTTTAGTGAATGTTCTAGCAGGACAGTGACTTGTGTCCTAATAGTTTGCGAAAGTGTTCCCATTAAAGTCAATAGACAACAGAAAAAGACAAAAGCATGTATGCCATTTTAGCTTCACCAAGAAATCCAGATTCTATGAATATTCTTATAGGAAATGGGTACCTGCATATTGGAGTCCATTCACGGGTCTGGATTTTAAGGATGGCGGTCCTTAAATTAGACCTAAAAACAATCTGACTTTATTTGTCTATGGGTATCATAAATTTGCTTGGGTACAACCAGCCGTTCTTGTTTGCCTGTTTTGTTTTACAAAAAACTAAATCATGCTTTTTATCTTGCTTTTACCTAAATTGATAGTTGACATTATTTAATGCCCAATGAAAATAACGCGAAACCCACACAAATTTGTCATCATGAATTAGTGGCACCAAACTGTCTAAGACTTATTTATAATGCAAACCTCCTAGAATAAATTTCCTTTCTGCCACAATCATTTGCATGAAGTAGAACTGAGGTCTTTGAAGTGGAATATTGTACTAGTCCTTCCCTTAGCATACCAGCACTCCTGAAAAGCTGTATTAGACCCTGACATTGATTGTCACAGTGAATTTCGCCAGCGGTTGAGGGACAACACCCAGTTTTGCCCTGCTCATGTTTGAAGTGTTAATGTGGCTCCACGAGCCGCTGAAGAGCTAGAGGTTGGATGGTGGGAGCTTGGCCTGCGGTGAGGAGAAGGGGCTGATGGAGGTGTAGCCTACAGGCCACCCTCGCTCAGAGATGTTCCACGCACTCATCATGTGTTGTGTGGAACATGAGATCAGCAGATGCAGTGGCAGCTCCGATTACTCCTAAGAGAAGACCTGGAGCATCTGGCCTTTACACCACAAATCAGACCCCCAACATATCTCTAACATCTGTTATGACATTGTAGTAATGATAGTACTTAATGATGCTAGTTTATTTGTAAACTTTATACTAGCTGATGCATTAGGCTATTAGTGCACATTCACAGTCAAATCTTGAACGTAAGATGGACTTATAGCCTTGTGTCTAAAACACCTGCCATTGTAGTAATGCATGCATTTCTAGAACCTGAGCCTCTCCATAAACTCAGTGACCTGCACTTTAGCCAGACCACATGGATGCCTTTACGTGAACCCATTTATTTGATGTTAGTAAGGGCAGAGGTCATAGCTTTAAAGACTAGGTCAAAGGGAGGTGGAGTCTGAATATCCTGGTTGCCATGGTAAACTGCCTATCCCTGAAACCATAAACTACAGATGCACAAACACTAGCACTATGAAGCAGTGGTGCAAATCTTGTCCTCTATGTAAAGCCAGTGATCAAAATGGGTTTGGATGTGAACCAGACCAGCTTCTTCCATGTGCAATGTTTGACTGTGATCTCTTTGAGTGTTCGGATTGGTCCTTTTCATTTGGCAGAATTTGCACCTTTTAAAGTCTACTTTAATTGGAATTTCTGCATCCTGCATGAGACTGGTCATCCTGACACCACCTTCCAAAACAAAGCTTTTCAGGTCATCTGAATGATTTCAACAATCATGTTATTGGGTAGTAAGGGATGTTCTCACCCCTCCTCTAAAATCCCTCCGTTTTATGGGCATGCCCTCATTGTTACAATATAAGCCAAGAATGTATCTATATCTGGGGCTATATCTGTACTGTATGCGTTATGTCCAAGATTAGTCCCTGTGTTTTGGCTGAGAAAAAGGACCTTGCCTTATGGTGTGTTTTTATTAAGATAACTGAAATATTTATTTAAAATAGTTGGATCACTCTAAGCGGTTGGCTCTCAACTGGTCTGGCCTTGGGACCCACAATTTCCTATGGGCATTAAGTTGTGACCCACATTTGATAGAATTCAAACCATAAAATAACCATATCAATATAAACATAAACATATGCTATTGTGTTATGAATGCAGGGATAAAAATAGGGCCGAAGTCCGGCATCAGATAGATTTTTTTAAAGTTATCTGGAGACTATTTGCTTTACTTCTTGCCCTATTAAATGATTAAAACTTCACGTCATTAAATTAGCTCAATATACAAGCAAACATGTTGATTTCTTTCCCACACACAAAACTGCATAGATCTGAGTCACATTACCCAGCAGTAGGCCTGTAGTAATTAGCTAAATGTTTGACTTTTCTAACAGAATTATGAATTCTAACACAGAGATTTAACTAGCCCGCCAGTGGCATCTCCGTAGACAGCTAGTAAGTCGAAACTCTCCGCTCATATTACAGCACTACTCCAGCCGACGCTTCGGACCCTCATACTGTAAGCTATGCGTCTCTCTGCCGCTCATGCAGAACTTTCTCTGTCTCTTTCTGAGAGCTCCCTTTTCCCTTTGAGGCATGAGAACTCAGCTGTTTCCATTCCAAAACAAAAACTACTGTTCATATATTTCCAACAAAAGTCATTGAAGTTCAGAAGCAACACACACTCTGCGACCCTTTCAGAATGACTCCACGACCCACTTTTGGTTCGCTATCCACCAGTTGAGAAGCACTGCTCTAGGCGACTGTGAAATGAGATCTCTGTTTTGGAGATTGTATTGAGTATCTGCCCCAGCAAACTCTACATTCCAAAGACATTTTTTTTCTCCATTCCTGCTGCTTAACAGGCTGATGAGACAGGAGAATGGAGAAACCACTGCGGAGGTTTGCCTCGTGTCTAGTAATTAGACACATAGTGAAACAGCAAGAAACCTCTAGCTACCATTTTCAAACTGACATAATGAGTATTTGCTTCATCTAAACACAGCAGAACATGATTATATATGCATGTTTATTCTGCTGAGCTCCACAGTAGAAATGGATGTGAAAGAAAAAGAATCTCGGGATGATGCCAATGTAAGAAATGCACACAGCATTATAGCCTATCTCTGGAACTGGAGAGGGAGGTGCTTTTTGTTTTTGTTTTTTTGTTTTTTTTGCACTGCCTTTGAAAAGTACACAGCTGTGATCCTCCTGACTCCCATACGTTGCTCAACCTCGAAACCGGAGACCGAATTAAAAGTGCCCAGGCACTCCACATGGGTGTCTGTGGATGGCTCTTGTTTTGGCTGCCGGGTGCGTGGACGGTAAAGGTGGTGATGACAGTGTTATTTTCATTGCGTGAGACAAGTGTGACAGGTCTGGCAGCGCTAGAAAAAGGCTTTGAGACCGCGAGCTTGGACTTTGGGGCGTCTGCTGTCATAGCCCCGGAGAACCCTCCGCCTCAGGGGGTCCATTGAAGCAGCGCACACCTTTCGCTCCGTGCCACTCAGAGAATCTCCTATATCACTCGGACAGGTTTAAATATACCCCCGTGACCCAGCATTGCTGACGTTCAGATTTGTAGTAGGTAGGGCAAGGGGGAGGCAGAACCCTCTGCAAGAGTCCTCAAGTCTTGGAAGCCTTTGGCTTGCGTGTATTGCCTGTTTGGCTCAGGTGAAGCTGCTGCTTAGCTCTTGTGTATCATAGTTGTGATGACTGTAGCAGGTAAGCCTAACCTCTCATTCCTTATTCCCACTTCATATCTTATCCAGGAAACATTCCGGGGCAGGGGAAAAATCCCCTCTGTCCTTTTTTTTTCTTTTCTTCGTCCTCCTCCTCCTGGCATGATCTCTCAAATTCCTCAGCGTCCTTTACAATTCCCTCAAGGATATTGCCCTGGCTATTCATGACAAATAGTGTTTTTCTCATAGTCAGAGTAAAACCAATCTTCGGCAGGGACCTGATGTTCAGAATATAATGAGATATTTAGCTGAAACCGAGGTCGGCCAGGAAAGGTTTTTACCTCAACCCATATGTTTCTGATAGCAAATGGCTGCTTTGGAGTTTTGTTGGTGATCACCTCAACTGGCCAGAGATATTATTCCATGATGTCACAGTGTTTTTCTCCTGAGCTCCGTTCACTCAACTGTTTTATGCTCAAGATCTGAATGTCAACTCCAGACCTCTTCTCCCTGCCAGTGCACCTCTCCTGAGCCTATATTTGACCAACAAATACAGCGATACAGCGGTGGCAAGTATCATGATATATATTTATGTCAAATTATGTACGTCTCCTCTGATAATATTGTTTCTGAACTCCTCAAGATGACACAAGACCTCGTTCTTTTGCGTCACAGTGGAAAGGAAGTCAGAAAAAATTGACAGCGCCGAGAAGGCTGCAGAGACTCCCAGTATACGAAACGTGATATACGTATGGGAGAAATAAATCGCTGTGTATTGCTGAATCGAATCGGAAGACTTGCTGTAATATACGATGTAAAGAATCACAATAGTATTGTATCGTGGCCCAATTATCGTGTACCGACGCCGCTGCGGCAATTCCCACCCCTAATGCAGACACAGGAACCTTTCCTTGATAGTCATCCAGAAAAATATAATAACCTGATGACGATGTTCTCACTGCTTTCTTTACTAGTAAACAGTCACAGCCGTACTCCAAGCAAACAAAACTCTGTGTTGGTGCTGTGCTGTGCTGAGGCCTGTATTATCTGTGGGCTAATCTACCGTGCACAGTCACAGGTCGAAGGGGCTGGCTTCGGAAAGTCATGTGTACTTAGGGTCAGTTCATAAAGTCCTGATGGAACTTCCAGCCTGCCAGTTTCCAGGTTGAATCAGTGTGTCATAATGACATGTAATGACATTGTTCTGCACAGGCCAGCTGTCGCATTATCTCCGAACTCCCCCCGAGAGTCAAGCTGGTCGTTTTCCTGGTGGTTAATTGCATAGAGGGGAACACTGTATCCATGTTTGTGTACTCATACTGGGACGGCTGCTAAAATTAGAGGCACACTTGCGGTGGTAGGCAGATAAGCCCCACCCCCACTTATCCATACCTTACTGTTTGCCTTGTTGACGAAGGCGAGTGTGAGCTGTGGCATGCCCACTGTAGGGCTTGGTGTGGAGATTGAATGCATTGCCATGGCAGGAGAGCTGACATGCCTGAATGCTATCCTGCACCAGATCTTAAGCACCCACTCACCGGGGCTTGAGCTTTGTGTTGTTGCTCAAAATTCCTGAGAGCCGGAGAAAGAAAACAAGCCCTGTGAAATGTTGTGAAAAAACGAACCCATCAATTTGCCCAAACACCGTCTTTCTCTCTCCCTCTCTCTCTCTCTCTCTCTCTCCTGCGCTCATGTTTTTCGTCTATCTCTTGGCAGCTCTTTCAGAGTCACTAAGATGAGACCTACGATGGTGCGCAAGAGAGGAGTGAATTCCACTAGATTTAGTCAGGGGGGGGGGGGGCAACTCACAAGCTGTTTACTAGTTGGGCTGCGAGATTCTATGTGGTCTTCAATTTAGTTTGGCTCTCCATAGTTTCGCAGGAATGTATGTTTTCACCCACACATTACTATTCCGCCCCATATCCCTGCTATGAAATTACATTGTAGATTTATTGACGGTTCAAGCTTCAGGGTTTTTATGTTTGTGTATTATAGAGGTGGAAGAGGTGCCAGCTTAACCCACCATCATGAGTTTCTGAATAATATCTTAGTTCCTTAGTTAATTAGGTCACAGTGATTTTCTTGCCTGTCAAAAACAAGCAGGATTCACCCCCCCCCCCCCCCCGCCTCCTCCTGCTTTTGTTTTCGTGCTTCAAATGATTGTGCTGCTTTTCTTGACGTCCAAAGAGATCACGGCTGATTTCCCATGGCAGTATAAGGTATTTGGCATATTTATAGCACCTCCCTCCCTCACTCTGAATGAAAGGAAGAAAGGGTGGGTCATGCATGAGCTGAAATTGAATCTTGAAATGTCACGAAAATGAAGTGAACCGCTGCCAGAACCACAACCAGAATCTGTCAGACTTCCTTATTTGCTCTTATGCTGTATGAGACGGGGAGAATGAAGACTAGACCATGAGAAGGAGAGGGAGAATGGGAGAGGGAGCGCCTTAAGACATTCCACATGCTGGCCAGAATGATCAAACTGCATACTTCAATTGTGAGCATTTTTGCTATCATATGAGTAATGTGATATTCATGAAGTAGGCCTAGACCACATACTGTACAATACATGCATTCATTCCGGATCATCTGCAGCAGTCTCAAGGGGAGGCGTTGTTTTGATCCGAGTGAACTTTAAAATTCTGTTTACCGCTGCTTATCTTACATTTACATTTAGTCATTTAGCAGACGCTTTTATCCAAAGCGACTTACATATGTGCGACTTACAATGTATACACATTTTACATTTACACTGATGGCACACTGCACATCAGGAGCAATTAGGGGTTCAGTGTCTTGCTCAAGGACGCTTCGACAGGGAATCGAACTAGCAACCTTCTGATTACTAAACGACTTCTCTACCACTGTACCACTGTCGCCACCTTATCTGGCTTTGCTTCCATTGGTCTACCCTTTCTACAAGTAGGCATTTGGTCGACAGCTTTCAATTGTTGAAATGTCTGCAAGATACAAGTTAATGCCACAGGCTGGGGCATCCCTGACCATATTGCGCCCGAGTCGGGTGGATCAGATTAAGGATGGATGGAGTCATTTGGTGTAATTACCTGAACGGGGGGCCTGAACTCTGTTAGTTCTTAATGCAACGCCACATTAGCGGTGTGCTGATGCCCACTAAGCTTGGCTGAGTTCATTATTGCAAACTGATCTCCACCTCTGCTTTGGTTACAGGCAATATGAAAGGCTTGAGTCGGGCTCATTCTTGTCACGCTGTTTTTGCAATGCGGTGTTGCAGTGTTTGTCAGGTTTCCATGGATAATTCACTCAGTGGTTACCCACTACAAGAGTTGAGTGATTAGATGGGTTTGCTGGACAAAAAGAACCACAGTGGGGAAAATTGTGAGCCGACGTCGTGCTGCTGTGTGTCACTTGTTTTTTTTTTTAAAGTTATTGTCTTCATTCAATGTGCATGCACTCAGCATGCACCCAGGAGTTGCCAAGAGGGCAGCTGGGCATCTGTAGATTTGTATTAATATCCCTTTGAACACCCAAATGCCTCTTCTATGAAAGTGTGGTCGACATGCATCAGCCATGCAAACAGGTAGGTCTCAAGCTATTACAGTGCGCTGATAAGTTTCCAATAACTTTGTTTTTGAGTTGGAACATGCACCTGCAGAGTCAAAATACATCTGTGATCACATGTGAAAAAAGACAGACACTCTATTGTTTGTCACCACACGCAGCAGTGATGGTGTTAAACACAAGAGCTAATCTTGTCCCGTGTCTTCACGCTATGAATCATCAGCAGTATGAGTGCATGTCACACCAGTGTTCCAGCAGCCACTGCTTGTGTTAGTGCTCTCTGTTCATTATGCAAGGAGAGGGCCACAGAAAACACACACACACACACACACACACACACACACAGAAAAGCACACACATCTTCAGTCGGACCCCTTTCACAGCTATATCGGGCACTCAGGGGTTGTATCTGTCTGTGGGGATGTTATGCTGAGATGGTTGTGACACGGCTGTCTGAGAATGGCGTGAAATCACTGGTGGTAGAGTGGCAACCGTGGCAACCGTGGCGGAAGTCCATATACAGGGGGGGCAAGGAATGCTTAAGTGTAGAGGAGGGGCGGGGTAGAGTGTTGATGGTTGGACGTCTGGGGTCGAGCAGAACTGCTGGCATGCTGCCACGGTTGGCAGGGAGATTACAGAGGAGAACAGGAGGGAGCGGGGCTGGGGAGGGGAGGGGAGGGGAGGGGGCCTGAGGTGAGCGTAACAGCATGAACTTGCTGGTGGCAAGGGACGCGAGTAGTTGCCAACCCCCCACCCCTTTGATTGTCTGTGTGTGTGTGTGTGTGTTTGTGTGTGTGTGTGTGTGTGTGTGTGTGTGTGTGTGTGTGTGTGTGTGTGTGTGTGTGTGTGTACACGTGTTCTGTTCATCTCTTGTTTGTATACTGACTCCACACAGACCATACAGTATTCACTTACTCACACATATATGGACAGACATAGGCTACAGACTGTGATCCCCCTCCAAAGCAAGCAAAGCTTGATGGAGTTTCCCCCCTTAACCACCCATCCTCCCTGTTGCACAGAGTGATCAAACAAAGTTGTCCGGGCGCTTCAGTGGGCTATATGAGTAGAGTGTACTCTGCTGGCAAGGCCACTGGTCTTTCACTGCTCATGCCTAATCCACAGATGCCTCCCCGAACCTCCCCCACCCCAACACTGACGCTGCTCCCCAGTCACATGGCCACAGCCCAGCCTTTGAGAGCTCAGAGGATCGGGTTGCTTTATTTTATTACTCTGCTCCATTGTAATGTTTGCTTTGAAAGCACTTCGCTCATTTGTCAAACACGCAGAGTGATAAAAATCAACAGGAAATCTTAATCACCGTCACACCCATTATTATCCATGCCCAGTGATCATCGCAACTTTTAATGACTTAAATTTTGTCCGGGAGTGTTTGGCTCCATTTAGAGAAACACACACACACACACACACACACACACACACACACACACACACACACACACACAGAGAGAGAGAGAGAGAGAGAGAGAGAGAGAGAGAGAGAGAGAGAGAGAGAGAGAGAGAGAGAGAGAGAGAGAGAGAGAGAGAGAGAGAGAGAGAGAGAGAGAGAGAGAGAGAGAGAGAGAGAGAGAGAGAGAGAGAGAGAGAGAGAAAGAAGAGAAAAGAGAGAGAGACGAGAGACGAGACAGACACAAGCAGTTGAATTTGTTGCAAACAGTGCAATTACAGGCTGATTTGAAGTCTGCCCTCCAAGTGTTGCTTCGCTGTCCGTCTCGCCACCGCTCAGGTAATGAGGGCTGCTTTAGCGACAGCCCTGCGACTCCGATACGAGTCGCCGATTCAATCTCTGGCCCTCTCCACAGTCGGCTGATGAAAGCGCGCGCTCTCTCTCTCTCTCTCTCTCTCCGCTGCTCAAATCAACACACTCAAGACGCCCTGCACTTCCACCCACTGATGAGGCGAGCCATGGCCCCTTCACCACAGAGATAGCCTCGCTTTCATCAGGCTAGGCAGTCATCTGCCTGGCCCACTCCTGTGCATCCCAAAGCCCTTTCAAGATGGTACGCATCTATTGAAGCATGAATCAGCGGCTTTTTAATGTGCCCCAGACAGCAGCAGCAGTAATGCCAACCAGTATTTCAGGTATTGCAATGAGGTGAGAACCTAATTATATCAGACATGCTGACTTAACAAGATGGCAAGCCTTAACATGAGGAGATGTTCAGAAAGTTGCTGTTTTTTTTTTTATCCTCTTCTCTTGTAACTGCAAAACGACCTCTTGAGGTCCCTGTCTCTCACTCGAAAGCCAGACTCATAAGAAGGCCAGACGGCCCAAGCTGGGGCTCAGATTTCCTTGTTTGCCCTGCGAAAAAGCTCAGCCTCTGACAACCAAATCTGGCGGGCCCACACCTCCTGCTGACAGGTCAGATGGAGGCTCTGTCTCCCCTCGGGCCCTCGTGTTGGGCGCCGGGGCTCTGGTATGCGTACGGACATCGCTAGCGGCTGGAGCCGGTTAGTACAGGAGCCGGTCTGGCGCGGCAGCCCCACCTGCCGTTTGCATCTCGTTTACCTGAAACGTGACGGCGCCCCTTCTTCGGCACCGCCATATGCTCGAGCGCCGTATGGGAACGGAATCAGAACATGGTGTCATGCCGGGAAAATAAGCACGGTGATGTCACTGGGATGGGCTTGCCAAAACAGTTGGCCCAGGAGAAGCCAGTCTTTGTTTTGCTGATTACAGCCTTTGTGGGTCTGTGTGTGTGTGTGTGTGTGTGTGTGTGTGTGTTGATGAAGGCACAAACTCATCAAAGCTTGTTAGTAATGTGCACTATACAGTATATTACGTATGAAACACCCATATAGCTTGAGGACTTTTTGACAGCATTTTACAGCAGTATTTTTGCTGAAGTGAGATGACAAGATGGTAAAATGTGTTTTTACTTTTAGGGGTACATTTCCTCTAAGGCAAGTTGCAGTTGATTGAGGAGTATTAATTAACTTGTTTCAAGTAAGTCCCTATTACCAATGGACTTGGAATCCATGGGTTGAAGTGATGAAACTTCAGTTTATTTAGAAAGTGAATTTGTAAGTAAGAGTAATAGCAACAGAAGAGAGTTGCATTGAATATATTTGAATTAGTAACTGCATTCATTTCATGAGTGTGGATTGTGGATTTTGTAATTCCTCAGCCTTGAAAACCTTTGCCCAGCAATAGTCTGTTAATGTATACAGTGACGGTTCTGCTCAGGAAGTCATGATTAGTTGTCGTACACATTAATGTCTTAGTGGCTTGGTCCCAGGAGCTCAGGATAAGTCATACGCATAATAAGGTAATAACCTACATTTGCACTCCATCAAAACAGCACTATACCATTGGTGGGAGCCTCAGACATGCAATTATCCTGCAACATGGCGGTCACACTGAAGCACTCCTAAGCGCCGGATAGCGGCAGGGTTTGGGAGGTCCTCTCCCATGAAGTTTGCATCCAGCGCTTTATCTCCTTCCTTTGAACTGCCGACAGATTTAATGGTTCTTCTGGGCTGCCAGCTAAACCAGTGGTGTGTATTGTACTGCTCAATTTCGAAGCTGGGGACTCCACCAAACTGTAATTACTGCCAGCCATAAACACTGCGCCCCGTCCACAGTAGATTTCCATGGCTGACTGCCCTCACCGCGACAGTTTAGAGATGCCTTTTGTCCCTTGAGCAGTCTGTACCCATTACTCTCCACTGTGGACTGACTGAGTGCACATGTCCAGGGCAGAGCAGAGCAGAGCAGAGTGGAGGGTTGGGTGGGGGGGCGAGGGGGCAGTCTGGACTCCACTGTGAACCCGGTGGGAGCTTCATGTGTTAAATATAGTAGGTGATCTCGTTTGAATGTGATGTAAGCCCCCAGTGCTTGGATTGGGCTGAGCTGTTTTTTTTCTCTCGCCCTGGCTCGGACGGGAAAAATGGTGACATCATGATGAATGCGCGGCTTGGCCGCGTGTCACATCCTCAGCACTCCTCCTCCTGTCCTCCGCTCTCTCTGGTTCTCTTTATCACACCGCTGATTCCCAATCAAACGGGGCTTCGGGCTCAGTTAATCACTCTAATCGCCACGACGACTGTGTGTGCTCCACACTCTGTTATGGAAACGGAATTAGGAGGTCTGTTTTGATTGGCCAGAGTTTGGGCCTGCTTGTCGCTGGGTTGAGCCTTTTGGCTTCTTACCAGGTCATTTTTGTCTGAATGCTCTTGACCTTGGCTTCTCCAGTATTTTTCCTTAGTTAAAACTGCATTGTGAAATCATTAATGATTACTTAGTAAATACCATTTGATGAAGCCCATTGTGGTGCCTTCTGTGGACCTAGGAGTCTGTGGTCTAAACATACTTAAATGGGGAGTTTTGCTCGAACAAGTTTTGAGAGTTAATAAAGGTCACCGAGAGAATGGCAGGCGGCTGCCTGCGTGGAACCATGGGGATTGAGCTTGGCCCAAGGACATGTCTGCACTGCACAACAGCAAAATCTCCCCGATCACATTTTAGGAGCCTTTTGCAAGGGCACTGGGAGCATTAGACCCTTGTATGAGGAAATGGAATGTTTGTGCACTGAGAATGACTTCCGCTGTGTGTGTGTGTGTGTGTGTGTGTGTGTGTGTGTGTGTGTGTGTGTGTGTGTGTGTGTGTGTGTGTGTGTGTGTGTGTGTTTGTGTGTGTGTTTGTGTGTGTGTGTGTGTGTGTTCTCATAGCTGGTGCCATTCAGTTTCAGTGTATGGCACTTGAGCGTGCCCAGCCAACCCTCAGCTGGACACCAAGGGGATAACTTGGGTCATTCAGAGAAAAGACGAGGAGCTTGGGCAGAAATCTCAAATCATTTTTTGGGGGACGATAACACGATAGCGTTTTTCAAGAGATATTTCTGAGGGGGACATAAAAAGTAGCATCTGCTGCCAGTGAGGAAATATATATGAATGGGAGAACACATAAAAATGTATTCCAGGCGGCATTTACCTCAGAAAAGATTAGAACATTATTAAAATGCACACTTTTCAAGCATTGGGAGACACTCCCCACTGACTGTTATGATAACTATGTAACAAGGAGTTTCTTCTGAAGCCAGGCAGAAAAGACCTTGGGCGATGAAGAATCTCAAAGAATATGCCTACCCTTTAAAATCATTTGACCATGCTTACAATCTGAACAGTAAAAGATTACATAAACATCAGCTAACCGCTAGCTAGCTGACCAAACATGCAGTGAACGAAATGTACTTTGGTTACGATTTTAAACCAAGTGGTAGACGTGCTGAAATATCCTAAGTTATCCTTTTGAAAGTACCCTACTTACTGGAAGTCAGCGACCGACAACACTAATAATCCGTCTCTGCACTTCTCTCACTACCCTACGATCCACATTGTGATTCTTCTCTTGTTAGCACAAAAGCGTTTATTTTTCATTATTAATATTGCTACGCTGTATTAATATTATTGAAATTACACTGTTTACAGTGATATATTCTGGGGGGGGACTATTCATATTTTACCCTGGATGGGGGATTGCAGGATTTCCGCCCCTGCTGATGAGAAGTGTTAATGCTTCTCTGAAAATTGTAGTGCATTCTGAATGAACAAATTTCAAGTCTGACCGTAGACAGTAGACACGAAGAGCAAAACAGACAGAAGAATAATTTGGTGTCTCTGCACCAAATATGAAAGTCGTGCTAGTCTGTTTCTTTTTTTGATCGTTTGGATTGTTGTTAAGGACAGAAATATTTATTTAGGCTATTCAATCACGTGTTTTTCCCCCCCGCGGTGGACTGTGGGTTAAATAAGACATTTTCAGAGGTGTGCTCCTGTGGGAGATCAATCAAAGCCTGAGTGTGTCTGGGGAGAGGAGTGGGATGCCGCACGGAATAGATAGCTGTGCGCTCACAACTGTCAGAATCGTGTTTCCTCAACCTACCCACACTAACCTGAGTTTCCAGAGCCGAGGATGCGTTTGATCTAGGCTTGTGATAATTACATGGCTAGGCTACATCTCTGCTCGTGTTGATCTGGGGGCTATTTCAAGCCCAATGGGGCAGACTCTTTCCATATTAAGAAGATGATCAAAGCATTCCTACATAAGCACATATCTAGCTTTCATACCTGAATACCTAAAAAAATGAAAATATTGTATGCTGTGAGGCTTGCAATGGGGTCTCACAGTATATCACTCCTTGATATCTGTTTTCTATTTGACATGGTTGGCAACACAACACCCACACTTGTTTGACACTAGTGGACGTACATATGGACGTTATTTTCTCTTCCCACACACTAAAGAAAGGCCTAGTGAATTAGGCACAGAGGAAGCAGTAATTTCGAAAAGGGAAAAGTAAAAGATACCCAGGGGAGAGAAGGCCTGGCGTTTATTTGTCTTTCCCCTCTTAACGGTTGACTAATCAGCCAGTCCTGAGAGTTTTTCGTTTTGTTTTGGTTTTTTTGGTTCTCCTGCGTCTCAGATTTCCTCTGTGCCCTTGTGTCGCTGCTGCTCCACTGAAACGGGGGAGCCTGACGAGAGCTCCAAATGAGAAGCAAGAACTATGATGAACGTTGAGGTAACGAGGGAAGGGAAGCAAGAGGAATTTGTGACTAGCACCAGTAAGCTAAAGCAGGGAAAGAGAAAGCATGAGAGAGGGGAGGAAGAGAGAGAGATAGAGAGTGAGAGCGAGAGAGAGAGAGAGAGAGAGATAGAGAGTGAGAGCGAGAGAGAGAGAGAGAGAGTAACTGTTTAGCAAAGGGAGAGATTTATGGCTGTCTCTGCACATGGTCTCTTGAGCTTGCACGCACACACACACACACACACACACACGACACTCATACTACAAATAGAATTTCCAACTGCGCTGCCTTCACCTGGTGAGCAGGACATCCTGGCCTGAGGGCTGCAGCCTCTCCGCCCTGGACGTGACCCCATGGTGTGGGTGGAGCCACTGCGCCCTCAGCACAGACCTCAGCTCACTTCCTGTCTCAGACCGCAATGGCCTTGTAAATATTAGTGTTTGAGATAGGACTACAGTGGCTGAGACGTGCTTGGTAGCAGGACCTCTTAAAAAGGAAAAAAATCAGGAGAAGATGCTGTGTAAACAAGTCTGCGGCTCGAGGCCGCTCCCCCGCACCTTACCGGGGCAAGGCGCACTGCACTTACTGTAAAGTGCCACAGCCATAGTGCACCAAGCCTTATATAGCATTGTGTGTCTCTCTCTCTCCCCTGCAAACTGCTCAGATGTGGGTGAAATCAGGATGCCACGCCTGTTTGAGGAGACAAATTGAGGTCATGGCCAGCGTTTAGCCTCTTTCCTGGTGAGTCATCAGTTTTAATGAAAGAAAGAAAATAAAGAATTCACCAGATTTGTTGATGTGGAAGGCCCAGTTGACCCCTCAGTGATGGGAACAGTCTCACTCTCACTCATGATGTTTATGATATGTTCAGTTCTGGCCAAAAGTTGACAACCACTCTTGAGTAAAACAGACTTTCTTTCTTCTGAACGCAGTGATTGCATTAGAACTCAAATTGATTGCTTGAGGTTGTCATCTTTACGTCAGCCTATTGTAGTCCCTTTTCAGTTGACCATCATGCAGTGACCATGTCATTATGCCCCATTTTGTTGAGTTTCGCCTTTTCTAAAAACCCATGAAAATGGGTAAAAAAGCGTCACTCGTGGAAGCAATTCTGAAATTGTATGACTGCATTGTGAATGGCAGTCTCAGTACACTTTAACTTCTCACTAATCAATCGTTGAGAATATCCTTCCTTCCTCTGGACTTCCATGTGTGATGTACTTTTTACCCATTTTCGTGGGTTCTTTAGAAAAGGCGAACACATCGAAATGCGGTATAATTCTGAAGTGAAGTGGTCTTTAAGTGAAGTGGTTCTTTTTTGGTTATCTAAGAGGATAAGGATGTGTGGTTGAGTTGTCATAGGTTTTGTGCCGAGTGGCGAACTTTTTTATCAGGCCGAAGCAAAACTAACAGCACAGGGTAAGAGTAAGGGTAAGGGTATCGGACCTTCCTCAGTTTGAGTGTGAGGCGTGCGCCATCAAGCCTCCGACCACACAGGTTGTGGTTCTGTTTGTTTAACATGTTTGAGCAGCCTGCTCTCTGGAGGCCAGCTTCCTACTCCTTCTCGCTCTGCACTGAGCAAGCAGGTCCTGGGCCAAGGCTTGGCCTGAGCAGGAATCTGGCAGCGGGTGCCAACACTCTCCAGAACCCACAGGCCGGCCACAGGGCCTCCAGTGTACCTGCCCCGTCTCCTCATGATGGCTCCCTGCAGAGACTCCTCTGACCCCGGGGTCTTGGCGAGCCGTGGCCATACATCCATCTGAATCAGCCAGCCAGCAGGTGATGCACTAAAGAAACTGTCATCCAACCCCTAGAGCGTGATGCATGCAGTGCAAGTGGACATTATTACCAAGGCAAGAATGTCACTCCACCCAAAATGAAAGCACATCTCTTCTCGAGCGTACTCCCAAATTACACTGAAACGCTGTGTCTCTGTCATTTTACGTCTTAAACGATCACTAAATAATGCCGTTTTGACAGTTACACTGTTAATGGATGTTTCAGAACATTAGGGGCATTCCTTGACATGCCGGCGAACGTCGCCACCAGTGGGCGTTGGCCTTAAGGATGTGTGGGAATAGAGTTCTGCTCTTCCAATCTTTTCCTTTCTGTATTACTGAGAGTCTGGGAATAACATGTGGGAACTCTCAGCACCCTGGGAACCCCTTTTAGGAAACAAATAAATACACGTCACGTTCCAAAACAGCCCGGCCAAACTTGACTGGGAGGACTTTGATCCAGCGGAAATGAGGAGGGCTTACCCGTGGCCTCCCACGATAGGAAGTAAGTGGTCAAATACTTGCCCAGACATGCCTTTCTAGTTCATGGGAGGAAGCAGCTAAGAGTCCCCTGTCAATGGAGAGATCTTTTCTGATCATGAATAACATGCTGTTGTGAGTGGTACAGTCGGGGATTTGCATTGCATTCAGTGAATTTTATCCTGTGTTTAATTGAATGAAAGTACTTCAAGTTATCAGCCCATTTTGCCATCTTCTTTTCTAAACATTAAAGTATTTTCTTTGTTGACATTCTTTATTGAATTTATGCCTGTTTATGTAAATAAAAAGAAATTTGTGATTCTTCAGGCTTCATCTGCGACTGGAACGTGACGAGAGGCTTAAAGGCTCAGAAACTGCAGCATTATAGTGCTGACAGAGATTATACTGATCTAACCTACCTTGTGCTTTGGTTTCTACGCCTGTCCCTCTCATTAGATCAGCATGATTGCATTAGCACTAGAACAGAATCCTGCATTTGTCTCGGACCGAGTTTGAGTACCTTCAGACTAATTGAAATTGCCTTGAATGTGGTTGGCCTCTGACGAGCTGGATGCCTCTCACAATCACACATTCTCTCTGGATGTCCTGTCCCCATTCCAAGCATCAGGGCGTTGTGGTGCTGCTGGGGGACATTTTGTTTGTGGCATAACTGCTCCAAAATTCTGATTGGCTGAAAGTGAATGCTGAGTGGGGTCTGCAGATCCAACAAAGCCATTCCAAGTAACTGCCTATTTATTCTAGATGGGCTGTACAACTGAATTGAAGCCAGCTATAATGAACTACAGGGATGTTGTGATGTCTGACAAAGCAGTTTGGCTATGAAAATGTGTAACATCTGTCAAAAAGTTCAGTTGAATGGCTGAAGTTTTGAGTCTGGTTTAAGGAAGAGAGACTTTTCTGTTGCTGCCCATAGTGGAATTCATATTTTTGTTTCCTGGGATACATCACTGTGTCCACTACTTTAAATTTCATTGGATTACAAAGTGTTTGCCATAGTTACATTTTATGGGTCAGTGCACGGGTTCTGCGTCCTAGTCAGGCCATGTTTTCGTGTCAATCTTACATAGTTATGTGTTCCCTCCTCAGTTACCACTCAAAGCAACAACACTTGATGCGGAGGATTTGCTTCAGCCTTCCTCACTGTACTCAGAGCAACTCCGAGGTTAGTCAGTTTTGAAGTGAACATGGCATTTTGCAAGTCAAGGCTTAAGAAACATCTTTAATCTCAATGTCCAAATCAAAATGCTGATTCCCTGCTGCCCAACCACTCAGAGTCACTTTGAAGGACCTCTACACTTCACTTCCGATGACTGTGGTTCATTCTGCCACAGCGTCGACTGTAGCCCCCAGAAGGATTCCACTGATAAGAAAGGATCAATAACCCCCATACTAAATGCACTTTCTGTAGTCTCTTAGGAGTTGTGTGTTCGTAAAAAGACAGACTTCAGCAATCTCCATGTCCGGGATGACATAGATGTCTTTTCAGAGAAAGTAGCTGCCAATCAATAGTGAGCTGAGGTGCTGCAGATATGCCTCAGTGCCCCATCCACCCACCCACCCCTCTGCTTGCTCTTGCTTTCCTGAGAGGCCTTTGCAAAGAGCAGCTGCTTGATTTCTCATCAGCGCCAGAGAATGACTAATGGTGACTGCCGTGTGGCATAGTTTAAGGCTGCACAACACCAGGACCCTGAAATATCAATATCAGATGTGGCTCGGTGATTGTGTGCTGCGTATTCTCTGGCCATTAGTCAGTGAGTGGCCCCCCGGTGACTGACAGGAGCTCCTGCACCTGCTCAGGTTCAGCGGCCCAACCCCCTCACGCCTCCAGCGTCGACTCCCTGGCCCGCCCTCCACGCTGCACTGATCTCTCAGCTGCTTGCCACCAAAATCACCAGCCCCTGGTTTTTACTCTGTGACTCGGAAAGCCACTCTTTTTACAGTGTTGCTATATCATCAGTATTCCAGTGAGTTATTGATAAGATATACTGTACTTCCAGAGGAATGGGTGCTGCTGTGCTGACTGTGGGTAAAGCTACTGCACAGTTCTGCTCTGCTCCTTCAGTGATAGCAGAGCCTAGAAATAGAGAGCACCATGAAAGCGTAGTAGTAGCGAGTACTCTGGTCTACTTGTGGAGTTGAGGGGGGGGGGGGGACTGATGCTGGGTGATGAACGGCTGGGACAACATGACCTGTCCAGCGTCCGGCCCTTCTCCCCCCCCCGTCAGCTCAAGCGGGAGCAGCGTTCCATGAATGGGAACGGGTGGAAGGCAGTCGCCCCTCAAATTCCATACTGACGGGAGCCTATAGGGGCTATAGTTATCACTTGCCTGTTTGGCCTGAGATATGGAAAGAATGTGCCATAGCATGAGAACAGGTCATCTGTCCTCCCCCGGCCCACAGGAAGAGGTGGAGAGTGACGAGACGTGCTGCCTTTCCTGACTCTTCACATGCCGCTCGGCCGCGACCATACATCATGTCAGCCTCCACCAACATGACATCACAGAGGAAACAGTTGGAAAGTATGATATGCTTTTATGGTAAAAAAAAAAAACAAGCCGTTTTATTCAGCAAGAAGGATGCAGAATTGATCTGCTGTGCTGTTTGTTTTAGCACATTTCCTGTCCGATAGAAGGCTATCAATTTCATGGAGCGTGGATGGCTCGAGGCCGAAAAAAAAAAAAACTAGGCTTTCCTCCTGTGGCACAGCTTTACAGGCTGTCCATCACATTTCATAGAAGTCCACATTTCCTCACATCGTTGCTGTAGGTTGTAGTTCAACAAGTTATAAAAAAAACTGCCGCTGCACACCGTGTTTTGAGAAGAGGCCCGTATGTGCACATGTTTTCAGCGGTGAGTATAGTATATGCAGTGGAGCAGCTATAAATTTCAATCCATTAGGACCAGGGCCAGTCTCCTAAACGGCTGTCTGAGTAAAAGGTTTCTCCTTGTTATTGCAATATCTGCTCTCCAAATTCCACTCAGGGCATTTCCAAATAAAGTGTATGTTAATTTAATAAGGCCCTTTTCTTTTCCGTAGCAGGGTCTAATGACACGCTGATTAGATTAATTAGTCATTCACTTGGCACAGTGTGTAAGAAAATACTCTCATCATTCTTGAGGAACCCAAAAACCTTAATTCACTTGAAGTGATAGATATCCATGTTTTATGAGGAAGTTTGGTCTGATTTATTTCCATACCACATGCTTCAAATTGGATAACAAACACATGAAAATGAGAACAGCTTTTAAATGCTAGTCTAAATATTTTCGCTCTTTTAGTTTGCTTTTAGACATTTGCAGGATTGTTTCGAGAGCAGAGCATGATAGGGGATGAAGTCTTTGAATCTCAGGGCGCATTGAGTTTCCTCACCCACATTTCAACATGTTTTTGATTTAGTTGGTCATGGCCCGTTCACTTTCAACTTGATCTGCGGCCCATTGTCTGCCAGGCTATTGTTTTAGAAGTCATCAAGCAGTGCCGTGCCTCCTTTTCAAACAGGCTTGAGTTTCTGCTGTGCACTCCCCCCCTCTTTGAAGCTGGACCGAGGGGAAAGGGATTTCATGGCTGGGAGTGGAGGGTCATCGGGTTCTGCAGAGAGCCCTCTGGCTGTGAGGAGATTGTCTGGCACTGAAGGCACTGCGTCTCCTCCACTCCCTCCCTCACCCAAACTGGAGCTCCGTCTGTCTGTCTGTCTGTCTGTCTGTCTGTCTGTCTGTCTGTCTGTCTGTCTGTCTGTCTGTCTGTCTGTCTGTCGGCTGGTCTGCCTCTGTGGTCACCTGCTGTCTCCTCAAATCTTGGCTCTCATGCTGGTAGCTCCTCTTAAATTGTGCCCTGAGGGATCAACAGAGGGAGGAAAAATTAGGGAGCAATATTTCGTATGCTGCAAATTGCGAAAGAACAGCACATAATTCTCTCTTCTGAAGCACTCCCTCCATAATATACCCCTTTTTGGTTGGCGACAGTAAGGGAATATCTCGTCACCTTGTCCCAGTAGAGCTCTCTATATATCTGCTCATCTTTCTCTCTCTCGGTTTCACAACATCATCTGTGCCAAATCTATCACTGCCAGGGCAATGATCTAAATTCAGATGGCTCTCATTCTTACGGCGCCTTGCTTGATGCAGAGCTGGGGGTCTGCGCAAAACTCGGTCCTGGTTGCACACTCGTTTCCCACTACCAGATGGAACTTACAATGCCCTGCTTCGTCAGGTCCTTTTCTCCAAGCGCATACATCTCATCTCACAAAGCTCTTATTAAGTTAATGAAATGTTTATGATTTTGTTTTCAGGTCAGGAAAATCACTCTGAAAGGAGAAGGCCTCTGAAATCTATGTGATTCATGCCATATGTGTTCATTTTACATTCAGACGCTGCCTTGTTGACTTTAATGGCTCATATTTTCTCTCACTCACAAGCCAGGCACAGACCCTCTGTCTAACTGCTAGCATGGACGTGAATGAGTCAAGTGCCTTGTTAGCGTTTTGAAGAGCATGAGAGCAGACTGCTGCTGCTCTGTCTTCATGTCGATGTTTACTTCCATGCCCACTGTTGCATGATCGATGTCGTCCGGAGCCGGGGAATGATTTGCGAGGCCTGGGAGGCACTCTGATGTAACTCTCCCGGCCATTTATCATCCTGTCAGTTTCATCCTGCGTTGTTTTGATTGCCCGTGCGCCATTATGACCACATTTGTGTCTTCAGGAACTTATCGACAAGCCGGAGCCCTTATGCCTTAATGCTCAGCGCTTGCGATTGTTGACTGGGGTGTGAAGGAGCCGGGAATGTGGGAGGGTGGAGGTGAGACCGTAGAGGAGGATGCAATGAACCTGAGTGGAGAATCTCCTATTTCACAGATGATGCTTCCTGGAAACATGGCTCCAAACCCATCCCCTATGAGGCACACAGACCTAGCAAAGTCTAATCCCTGAGTCGCAATCTCATTTAGCCTATCAACTGTAAAAATATTTGCCCTGCCTGCTAGTGTTCTTTTCACTAGGTGAGGGGCAGAGTCCCTTGTTCCAGTGCGCCTCTTGTCAGGAGGCGCGTGGCTTCCAGCGTAATCCCCTCATCCCTGACTTTGATGTGCCCGTGTGTGTCCGTGACATTGCCACCCCACACCACACCACACATACTCAATACTGGCCTGCTTGCCCCACCGAACACAGCCCAGTCCCAGCTCCTGTTATTGCAGCTGTGTCTCCCCCTACCCTCCTCCCTGCTCACCACCCCAACAACAAACATACCGTATACTGAGGACCAGGGCTTAAAATGCCTACCCTCATTCTGCCAATGTTACATTCATCAGACTTCAAACATGAAACTGGAATATGGTGGCTATCCTTTCATGTATCATAAAACAAATGCGTATGCACATATCGTATAAATAACCTATATGGCCTTTCACTGCCAGCACTCTGTTTTTCTAGAAACACAAGGAGAAATCGATGAGGCTTTCCAGGAGACTTTTGAAATTCAAATGTACCCGTTTGATTTTTACCAGCTAGATGCCTCCACATAGAACATAAGGAAATATGAAAGGTGATCTGTGCTAGGTAGCCACTGCCTTTTTGGAAAGCACTTTGTTTGAAATATTCTTTCATGGTTTGTAAACCCTCAGGTAAAACAAGTTCATTTCTTTAGTTTCTGTTGATTTGTACATCGCTTCACCCCCCCCCCCCCCCCCCAGCCACACATCTTCCCATGTACACCAGGCAGTGTAAGGGGGTTACCTAGCAACACATTTGGTGAGTGGCGGTGCAACCATGTTCATGAAATCCACAGAGCCAGGGCAGATTTGGTAGCATCTCTTCATCATGACGTCGGTGTACAGGACTTTTCTTTTAGTGATGTCAACTGATTGAAAAGTACTGTCTTTAGAAAAAGAGAAACTGACCTGCCTGTGAATCAAACTGACCAAACCATAAAGTAATTCAGGATTAACAAGTTTTATCACTAGCATGAAGTTGGGTAATGTAGAGAATCCTGTTTGCGTCTATTACGGTTTCATGATTGGATTAGCACTAGTGGAATAAGGGACTGTGAAGAGGAAAAATGGTTGTGCCTATATTCCTCTCATCGCTGTTCATATGCCATCGGTGCGGCTAGACCTTTACTTTACTGTGCTATGTCGAATCAGGTTTTCCCACTGGACTGTGACTTGCTGGCGTGTAAATTAATTCCTCACCTTTGATATACGAGTGCCATTCATACCCACCACCCCTCCACCCAACACACACACACACACACACACACACCTATTTCAATTTTTAATACTATTCAATTGCCTGGAATCATTTATTGGCCAGCTAGCCCTTTCATCTCCTAATCCTCATGCAGCTCAGATGACCAAGTAATGGAGGAAACGGCTGAGCTGCATTAATAAAGCGGAACATTCCCTGCTCCTCCGCAGTGAAAAGTACCTGCCTCACACCATCAGTCGACATGTTTCCACCTTCCAGCCATGCTTGCATGCTAATAACTTGATTCTGCAATCTCCGCCTCTGCTCCGCAGATGAGGGGGGAGTGGAGGAAGAGAGGAGGGAGAAGAAGGGGAGGAAGAGAGGAGGGGGGAGAAGGGGAGGAAGAGAGGAGGGGGGGGAGAAGGGGAGGAAGAGGGGAAGACAGAAAAAGCAGGATCTCAAAAGGAATGCCAGAGGAGTGTATTGTGAAGAGGCGCAGGCCGTTATGTAACTCTCACGTGCCAGTGCCACTTCCTCGCTCTGTAATCCCAAACACCTGAACTCTAGAGACAGCTCGAGGGGCTCAGAGGATTCCTCTCTTTGCATTCACACAGGCAGCTGATGTGATTGTGTTCTCTCTCGCTAGTCATTCAAAAGGAATTAGTCGGAAGATGAGAACAATTGAAGATTTTGCCAAACCGCTGTAGTGGGTTGAGATGTATTCTGTGAATAGTTATGTATTTCTGTGCACTCTCCAAGTAACACACACAGACACACACACACACACACACATTCACATACATGGTTCACACAGACATGATGTGAGTGAGAAACAAGATTAAGGTTACCTCCTTTTCTCTTCATTAATATGAGAAGTGGCTATTTTGTGGTGCATTGCTTTAGAATTATTAGTGCATGTTTCCTGGCTCAGATTGAGTCTAGCATGGGGGCAGGTTCCTGGCTCCCCCCCGGAAACCTGCTCACTTTGTATTCAGAAGCAGAATCAAGCCTGCGGCCTCTCCACTGAAGCGGCGCCTTTGGTGCCCACACACAGTGAAGAAGACACTCCAAACGAGTGAGATTATCTCAGGAAAGCTCATCACTGGAACTCCGTAAGTGCAGGAGTAATGAGATGCAACCCTCAAGTTTGTGAGGACTCTGCCATAGCAATGCATCTATCGTCTGTCTCTGCCGAAAGCCAAGCCTTTCCTCCGCCCCCCCCCAAAAAAAGGATGTCCGAATGGAGTGGGCAGATGCTCTCACACTGCCCCTCCGAGACTGAGAGGAAACAGATGGTGCATCCCAATAATGGAAGAATGGGACAAGATTGGCAAAATGTCATTACCAAAGACAATGGTGTTCCTCTCCTGGGCTGTCTCCATGCTGTCGCGGCACAAGGGAATTTGACGAGCGAAAAGCGCAGAGCAGTACGCTTCATTTCCTGCAAGGGGCGATTCCCTCCGCGCTGAGGCCTCCTCCCGTCCTGGGTTATTGTCAGCCCATGTTGGGAAGAGCCTCAAGAGTAGCAGCGTGTTAAAAGAATACAAGTAGCTGAAAATAAATTTACATTCATTGGCATTCTCTCAAACGCTTGTAATGAAGTCGAGTTGTTGTATATTGGGGAAGATGAACCATGTTTGGTATGTTGAGAGTGTAAGTTAAACAAACTGCACAGATGAGGTGATTGATGTAAATGAAGAATAATATGAAAATATCCACTCCACAATTCAATTCAATTCAATTCAATTCAATTCAATTCAATTCAATTCAATTCAATTCAATTCAACTCGTCTAGAGTAAGGAATACAAATGCGACAACAAAGCAATCTGTCCAGTCACGTTTAATAGCATGGTAGTTTTTTTGTTGTTGTTTGTTTTGTGTTTTGTCAGGGATGAAAAATATTGAGTATATAATGCCGTGAGACGTTTCAGCTAGCTGACACTTGAAATGCTTCCCGATGGATGTCCTACATGGACAGGGTAAATAATCCTGAATGGTGTTTAATATGATGGTTTTCGCATAAGGAGCCTACTCTGTTTCAAAGTCATGCAGAATGTGTTCTTGCTCCAGTTCTGTTTCTCATTCAGCTCATTCCAATGAAAAAAACACTTCAAATGATTTACATGGTTCTCCCAGAAAACTGTTAAGCTTAATTGTTAATCCAGTGTGTGCGTCTGTAAAGGAGGCCATGCCCTGTCAAAAATGAAAATAATAAGAGGAAGCTCAACCTTTAGAAAAAAAAACACTGAAAACCACACTCTATTTTCTTATGGTGCTTTGTATTCTTATTTCCAGGTATTTCGGGCTGACCCTGACATCCTGTTGTTTCTCTATTGGTAAGTAAAGTCTGCCTCGTTATTCTCTCCGTGTTGATTTATGGTAGAAGTTGCATAACTCTGTCTTCACACTGCTTTGGGATTGAACTGCAAAAAATTGTATTTTAATCCCAAAACGATCCTCGTCGACACTCATCCTTACACAGTTTTAATAGCCTTAGTAATAAGCTTGCCCAGCTGGTAGTGAGAGAACCATGCTGTGGAAAAAATGTAATTAAATGCATCCATCCACCTAAAGGGAACGCTCTCTTGAATAGCACTGGAAGGAAAGTTTCACCATTGCACATTTCTGTTCAACACACGTCCCTCAAATAAATGACTCCCTTTTTTTTGCACTGTGTCAGCGGCTACGGCAAGCCACTGGATAGATTGGATCAGGGCACCAGGTCTCTTCCACAGTTCGAACAGTTGAAATTGCAGTCCAGTGGGCTAATTTCTGTTGCGGCATCGCTTGAAATAGACATTTGGCAGTGGACTGCAAACACCCAGAGGGGCTGCATTTCCTCCTCCCATCACCTCATTCTTATGCTAAGCCATGGGGGAATATTGATTCATACTGATGCCGCTTGGCTCCCCGTTGATGACTCAGTGGTCCATTTCAGCATGATCCCCTGTGCCCCACGGATACTTGGTATGCAGGTGCACTCCTCTGCAACTCATCTGGCTCCAATTGTTTTATTAGGATAGAAAAACTATTGCCATTAGGAATGGCCAACGCCAACTGTGAACTCATATCCACGGATGCTAACCAAGCCAATACTCCTCCCACTAGAGGCATTCAGAGAAATGTTTCTGTCTGACTTGACACAGAGTGAGTACTTTGGGTCTCTCTCTTCTTGGTGGGCCCTGGTGTTAGTAGAAACATCGTTTTTGCACGCACTGTACACAACACATTTACATTTGCTTTAGTTTTAGACCACCATGTCTATCTCAAGTAGCTTTTCTTGTACCGAGTCCTCCGATGGGAGCATTAAATGCATCAACAGAGCTGTCAGTGGTTGGTGTAAGTGAATATTATCACAGAGAATGCAACCATTGCTCTAGGTCTCTCTCTCTATGTAGTCTCATGGCTGCCTTGCTCCTACATGAGCCCCCTAATGTGCTCTGTCTGAGGGGGGCTCCTGTGAGACCATTAGTCCGTCCCAGGGCTGGCTGTTCCCGGAAAAGTGAGCAGCGATGGACGCGAGCTCGAGTTTCACTTGCTCTGTCATTCTCACTCGCTCTATTAGCCTGTACTTCTCTCAGTGACTCAGTGAGGGGGGACTCCCAGTAGTAGTGGAGTCATTTTTTCCACGGGCAGCACATGTTGGTGCCGAATTCAACTGTTGAACCACTTTTTAAGGAGATCAAATGTGGCCCTACGTTACAGATACGCGGGAGGCATTTACCTTGAAATACGGCTATTGCACTGTGATGAATGCATTCTGATGCAATATGCCTATGTTTTAGCTGATAATGTGGCTTTGATTGACTCATTTGTACATTGTGTTAGGGCATTCTTCTTCAAAACATAATGGCTTAATAATGTGTGTGTGTGGATGGAATGGAGCCTGGGGTTGATATAAATGCTCAACTGGTAATGATGTATAAAGGCGTAGCAGTCGGGCATTGTGAGACTACTGCTTTCTTCCCTTTTGTTTTGATCCTTTCTAATTGTGCTTGTCTGATGGCGGCTCATTAGCCCAGCCGTTATGCTAATGAGCCGCACTTAGCCGGATTTTCTTTATTCACCTGTCCTCATGGGTTTGCACATAGACAGACACACACTCACACACACACACCCACGCACACGCACACACACGCACGCACGCACGCACACACACCCACACGCACACACACACACACACGCACACGCACACACACGCACGCACGCACACACACACACGCACCCACACACGCACACACGCACACACGCACACACACACACACACGCACCCACCCACACACACATACACACACACACCCACACACACACCCACACACACACATTCACACACACACACACGCACACACACACGCACACACACACACGCACATACACCTCAGCTAGACCAAGGATGGTGCAGTTAATGAATATCAGTGGGATTCACAGACTGACAGCATTGAAGCTGTTCTGTTCTTCATGCTACACAAAGACCCAGGCTGAAGATGTGGAGGATAAAACAAGGCCTGCGTCTCTCTTCGGGTGACAGACGCCACGCTTTGATGCAGGCAGTGCAAGAGCGAGTAAGGGCGAGGAGGGTGAGGGGGTGTGTTGGGGGTGGAGGCCGGGGGAGGGCGAGAGAGTGAGGGAAACAGAGGGAAGAGCAGTGAAAGGAAAGAGTGGAAGAAAAGAGAAGGTAAGCTGCGGAGTGGATGTTTCTCCAGTTTGTGTTGGGTTGTAATTATCACCTCTTCAAACATGCGCATTTTTAGCTTTTATAATCAAGACAGAAATGGCAATAAGCAGATAAGCTTTCTGCTGAATTTCAAAAGCAGGCGCGGAGATCCGTTGCTCCGGGCAGTCTTTCCACAGAATCTATTGCTCACCTCTATTTTTTGCTACTTCTGTAGAAATGAAAAATACTAAAGTAGGCCTGTGGAATTGCACACTAGCAGTTAGTTGTGTCTTGGTTACACAAAGTATTTTTGTCTGAATGGTAGCTTGTTAATTGCCTATAGTCTCCAACCCTATTCTCACATGTTAAACCATGAGGGGAGGTAACATAGCAGTACTGAGGGTGTGGTCTTGAAAAGCAACTGCTTTTTGTTGGAATGGGATACCATTGTGTTCTTGATCTGAAAATACTACTGAAATCGATATGATGACGTCTTGGTCTACTGCAACACAAAAGCTCAAAGAAGTGGCTTCATAGAGATCAAACGAATGTTCATGCTCAGTTTGACTGCAGGCAGGAATCAAGCGGCTTTTTCATGAATCATTTTTACAACAGTGGGATATAAAAAAATGCTGTTTCTGTGCAAAGATAGTAGAAAATGGGCTATAATAATAATAGAAAACTCGAATGCCGTTTACATGGCACCAGTGGAAAAGATGGGCTGAATACAAGTAGAGCCTTTAGGGCTTGATTTTTCCATTTGTGTGATGGCCTTGATTTAAAAAGCTTCCGTGCCTTAGGTGACCTCCAGAGCACTGTGAACTTTGACCCTGCAAGGCAGTTTGGATAATGACATTCACATATGGGCATGAACAGAAACACACTCAGCCTCATAAAACAGTTGTTTTGTGAAGCATGCAGCCTCTTTCTCTTATTAATGTTTGTGTGTGTGTGTGTGTGTGTGTGTGTGTGTGTCTGTGTGTGTCTGTGTGTGTGTGTGTGTGTGTGTGTCTGTGTCTGTGTCTGTGTGTGTTTGTATATGCCTGTATGTGTATGTGTGAGAGAGAATGAGTTTCACTGTGAGGTGTTGTAAAATTAATTGGACATTTTTTAGCTCAGTGTTGTTGTTCCGTGGAAGTGTTATCTCCACGGCTCTGGAGCCAAGTGGAGGTGTCACGAGAACAAGACAGGCGGCAAAAAAAGACTGCAGTCAGAGTGCAGATTGTGCAGATAACTTGCTTTGAGTTTGCAGTCTGACCCAATTCAGCTGGAGAATAATCACCTTCACATAATGGTTCAGCTTGTAGAGGCTTCCATAAATGCACTTGTACCAATGTTGGGTTGCCTTGTGGCCTTTTCTAGTTGTTTTATTAGCAGAATGTGGGTAAAAACAAACCACTGAGTTGCTTTGCTTCGACTACAGACTCACGCGTAGTACCTACCTGAGAATTGAGAGAAAATGTTTTTATGTTAATATGGCTCTGCAGAACAATCATAGCACAACATTCTCTTTTCTGCTCGTTTTTGTGTTTAAAATGAACATTTAGGTGACATCGATCTCCTCTGTCTGTGTGTAAAGAGGGTTCACCACATTCCTCATGATCCATACGCTTCATGTGCCCTGACCAGCACCGTCAGTGTGTACTTTACGCCCTTCGCATATAAGATCTGCTCATTTTATATTTTTCTCCTCCATTTAACATTCCAAGCTAGAGAAGCGCGGTCTGAAAAGCCACAAAGTAAATGTGATAAATTAGGCAAATCTGCAGACATTACTTTTTAATGGGCGAGGATGTGAAATATTCATCCCGAGTTGCTGATCCACGTGAGTGCGCTCCTGATCCGATCACCATGAATCTGGGATGCCTGTAGGATAATGCAGTGATGTTTGAATATTTGAGTGAAATAGATCCCTCTCCTTCTGGATAGTAATGCAGGGCTAAAGCTTGTTGACGGGTCTATTTCCACTGGCCTTCACTGGTGACATGTTAAACTGTAAGGCAGATTTAATTCATTTTGGGCTTAAAACATTTTGCCAGATGATGTCACTTTGATGATACTCGGTTGCTGCATGGTCTCACAAAGTGACAGCACTACTGTTGTAAAAATAAAAATGGCAAACATTTCAACATTTGGGTATTACAGCGAAAACAGAATATCCTCTCTGTGAAACTATTTCCACAGCTGATTTTAAGAGGATGCAACTTCCTCACTTTGGCTGCAATGTGTTTCTGTATCTATTGTACCTCTACTGAATTAAAAAAACAAAGTGCCTTTCTTTGGTCAAACATTTATTTTAGGTTCTGTGAGGTTCAATCAGAAGATATGCTTTCTGACTCTGCAGGCTTTTTGGGTCAGTTACCGCACTTGAAAAGGCCATTTGGGATTTTGAGAGAAAAGGGTTGGCCTTGGAAATTCCACATTGCGTAATAATGGAAGTGTGAAGTTTCTCATGGCGTACGACTAGACATGTAATTGAGCCCGACAACTGCCCTTTCATTAAACCCAACAGGGCTGGATTTGAAGATGTGAGAGGCACCCATAATCACAGACACACTGTAAAATATTAAGTGTTCATAACCCAACCGCGGTGTGGTGGCATTTTATATGCCATGTCCAAATCCATTTCCAAACAAGCTTGCTCTGTCGCACTGTAGTCAGTCGAGGAAAAACAAGACATCCTTTGTCATATTCCCTAATCAGACGCAGCAGAGCTAAAACTTTTTCGAAATGCCACGGCCCTTACAGTGTGCGGCATATTATTTTGAGCTTTCCTGCCGTAGAGGAATGATTACATATTTTCTGACATCATGTGGTTCTCTGTGTGGTGATTTTCCCTGCCACTCTTTCCCCCCCCTGTTCTTCACACCTCACTCAATGGCAGTCGTTTATGTGAATGTGCTGGCGTAGTCACCAGTCCTGCTAAAACTAACACTTCCCCAGCACTAATGCTGTAGTAAAGATAACTTAAGTGTTTACTTTATAGTACACACAGTTTACTTTGTTGGTGGCTAAGACGCTCAGCCACACCTAACCCGAGGAGCAAGTAGGCTAATCTGTTTCATTGAAGGACCTGCCATTCTTTAACTGTGTGTCTATATAAACATGTGTGTTACTCATCAGATAAAGCCATTGTGTCATTCTAGTACCGAGAAGAGGTCCAGTGGTGAATACGAGTGTTGTCCTGTCGGTCCTGGCAATAACTGATGCTAACAGCTAACTCTATTCTCCACAGTTCATTTGAACGACCTGCTGTAATGTTGACCTCATTTCTCTGGTGCATTTTAAAAATTGTATGTTGAGGTATTTTTGAGCTCCACACCCTTAACAATGATTCACTGTCTGGTACATGCTGCATGAGTGGCTTCATTGACAGTACTTTTGAGAGTTCAACAAGTGCTCAGATTTTTTATGTGTCAATCTGTGCACAGTTTATATGAATTCATATGGCCTTTTTTAGTGTGACTGATTGTCAGATGGTACATTTTCACTGCCATCTGACATTATCATCTGTAACGCTGATAATGATGCTCCCTTTTGTTCGTTCACACCCTGTTGCCCAGGGTTCAGGATGAATTTCGAAGGTGTGTTTTTACTGCATTTGCAAGTGGTGTGCCATGTGCTCACAGCTGCAGATCGGCACGGCACCATCTGTTAAGAGACCTGCCCTTTACCTTGCAACACATGGGCTAGTAGTGATTAATGACTTGATTGACGAGAACCGTCAGCGTCCTTTTAGGCTAATTGAACTCCCTATAGAATGTGGCCATTGCTTATGTGTTCTGACTCACAGACAGACTGCAATGCAACTATTGCTCTGATGAAGAGGCTGTTGCAGAGCACGCAAAATCGCTAGCCCGATGTCCAAGGCAAATTAAGTTTTCCCATCAGGCTACCAAAATGGAACAACACCCTGTCCGACGGGGCAGGAAATGATCCACTAAGTGAAGTAAAATTCCCTCCTTTATTCGCCTGCACAATGCATGCTTAGCAATTCTGTTAAGGGCACCCAAATGGCCAACAGTGGCCCTCTAAAGGGCAAACTTTAGTCAGATGCATAAAGATATTTATTATGGTTGTAAATATAAATGTTTGGAAACACTTAAATTGGATAGTCTGCCTACAGAGACCTTATAGATGGTCGTTCTACTTGTTCACTGAACATCACCTTAACCAAACCCAACCCCTAACCGTGATCATAAAGAGTTTCAGAATAACATAGATCAATAGATTGTTTGTTTATAATCTGAACATTTATAGATAATCTATTGGGGACAATTGTTTTTGTTGCTTTCTTGAATACATCTTCTTTTCTTCATAAAAAATGGTCTGTTTTTATTTGGTCTAGTCTAATTAATTTCGGGCAACCACAATCTGAAGAATGCCTACCTGAATGGCTAAGAGGGATTTAGAAATGTTTGCATGCCCTGTGTTGTAGCAGACCTCTAGGTCAAACCTTCGCAATCGTGTCAAACTTCTGTGGAATTTCTCATGTGGCTTGTTATGACGGGGCCTAGGAACAGAGTTCCATTGAACAGTGGGAATCTGACAGTGACTGGAGAAAGAATTCCTCAGTTTCTTAGTGTCCCTAAGAGCCAAGTGCATACGTAACATCTTGCCACGTGCCTGTGCAAGCTTGTGTTTTTCCAGTGTACAAGAGGCCCACCAGAATATCATCTTTTGGTTTCACCTCTCACTTGTTGAAAATCGTGTTGTTTGGTCGATCCAAAGTTCTATTCATTGTAGGGTTGCATGGTATGCTGATACTGAAGAAGTACCATGGTACTTAGAGTTTTGAAAACTGTCCAATTCCAGCATTTTATCAATGCTTTTATTATGTGAACAGTTGTTTGATCTGGCTAATAGGAGGTCTTTCGTTCAGCACTGCCGTTGCACTAGAGATATGTGTGATGTATTACAAACTCTAAATGAGTTGGTGACATGTGGCGCAGCAAGAACGAAGTGAGTCGAGAACAATGGTAGAGAGAGCGGACAACTTTTTCGTTTCTGTTCAGAGACAAGACTTGAAGACATGGGAGCAGCTTCAGCAATACCTGAACTTCTTAACAAAGAGGGGGCCCGAAGTGGAATATGGAGATATAAATCTTTCAATGAATTAGTAGGCCGATGAGTTATTAGTTGACTAGTTCACTCCCCAGTTATGTCCATGAAAGAAATGCGGAATGATCGAAAAGCCTCTTTGCAGTAGTACTATACATATTAATACATAGCGTACATATTTGCGTAGTGCTGAAAGTGTCGATCCCATTCTCACAAGTCGTTTATTAATCTGTAATGGTGTTGTGTGGGAATGAGAGCAAAGCGGTAAAGTGGAACTGTTAATCTATCCACTGGCGACCGAGTAACATCATCAGTAATCTTCTGTCATGGCTCCAGTGTGAATGTGAAACATGTCATTGCTAGCTAATTGCATAGCTAATTAGCTAGCTAGATAAGGAAACTTGTAAATCTTCTCTTCTGTTAGGCAGATCAAATAAAGATGAAGTTAGGCGAAAGGAAGTGACACAGGTGGAAGACTAGGCCCCACAACTACTCTACCCTTACTGTTTTCTATGCAGCGTCTAGATTTATGTTTGTGTTTTCATTACTGCTTTCGGCTGTGAAAATTGATTTTTTTTTTTTTTTTGACAATAGATGCTGTCCTCCACCAAGAACCTGAATGGCTTAAGTCTGACTCATTCAAAACAGACCTATCCCTGATGGGTCTGTGTACTTGGCCTTGCAAACATAAGAAACATGATTTTTCAATTACTTAGCCTCCACCAGCCCCACTCTCAGCCACTGTTTGCAGTGGCAGCAGAGAAAAGGTCAATTTCTCCTTCCTTCCTTTTATCTTTCCCTTTCTTTGTCTACCTCCCTCATCACGCCCCCCCTTTCCTCCTCTGTCTCCTTTTCCATATCTCTCTGTTCTCATCCTGTCTGTGGTGAAGCAAGGCACGCATTCCAAAACGAGTTACTTCCATAAACTCCTTGTAATTGACCTGCTGTACGCCATGTCTCTGCAGTACTGTGAGATTAATCATGTAGCGGCCATCACAAGCACCTCTTAAATCACTCTCTCTCTCTCTCTCTCTCTCTCTCCGCCAACTCCCTTCTCATTGTAATCTGCACTTGGACTAATTGTATATCGCAGTCATGCATTCCTCTGGGTTCATATCTGAACCAGGCATACAAGTCTCCCTGTTTAAGCACCACCAGCAAATGCATGGTAATTTGCTCCACAGAGTTCAAAGCTTTTCAAGCAAGTTCCTGCTGTGGAAGTATGCGTTGTAGCCTGAATTCACTCCGACACGTGGAGTACGGTCGTGCGTCCCGTCTCTGGCTTTGCAGGGGCCCCGGGAGTGATAGTGTGCTGCTCTGGCACTATCGGTGCCAGCCAGCTGTTGTCCCCAATGTGGTGAGCAGCCGTGTCAAATGGTTTGATGCAGATATTAATAAAGCCGTGCTCCAGAGGCTGAGGCAGGCTGTCACACACTGTGCCACAGGCTGATTAGAGAGAGGAGCAGCCAGCCACGTGAAGGAGCGCTCACCCCTTCCACGAAGGCTCTCAGACCTTCCAGACTGTTCCATGAGGGGAAAAAACCCAGGCGCTCCAAGGCTGGATTGATTTTCTTCTTCTTCCTCTCCTTCTTCCTTGATGCTTGGCAAAATCCTGGAGTTCCACTGAGAACGACAAGACTCCTCAGATGTGGAGCACTCACAAAATGACAAATCACAAAATGAGGTTCTTATTTGGGCAAAAAGTCACTGTATAGAAATAAATTGTCCCTGGACAGGTTCTGGACAGGCAGGGGAGGCTGGAGACAAGTGTGCATTTGGAAGATTTCTGAGCCTCTCTCTGTCTTGAGGCGGCTCTTATCTCCCCTGTTTCTGTACATGCTGTCCGACAGAAGCCATCTCCCTGGAATGCTGCTCCTTATCTGTGGCCCTGCTGGGTCAGCTTCTCAAACTCATGCCTCAGCTCCTCTTAGACCACTGCCAAAGCTGAAAAGAGAGACGGGGGGAGAGAGAGAGAGATGGAGGCAGCAGACTGTATTTCCCCGAGGTGTTCTCGTAGATTCTTCGGCAGCCCATGTTTGCTTTGTTTCAGCCCCATAGAAGCCCTGCGTGTCGCAGCCTTATCGAATCGCCAGCACCCTGTTTGGCTTTCTCCCCACCAAATGTGTGCAGAGTGAGGCAAGCTCTTTGATGCAGAAATTGCTGGGCGAGAAGGGGTGGGGGTGCAGAGGGGACAAAGTTAAATCAGCATCGAGGGCCGAAGCTGCTATCGCCCCGGCCCAGGCTCCTCTGGCAGGCCAGCCGTGCCCAGGTCCCCTGTCTGCATGAGTCAGAGCCAGCCCGGTCAAGAGCGCAGTCCCCCCCAGCGCTTGCAGCGTGGCAGAGAGGCCCTCAGCTGTCATGACTGACATTTCTATAATGAAACTGGATGCTGGGGTCCACGCTTTTTGGAATCCCAGCCATTCTGAACCGCAGAGATTAGGGACACTTGAGAGGAATGCCCCGGTGCTGGTGATGTCATGACGCAAGCATGTTGGCTCTTAACGAGAGGGTAAGGAGGCTCAGGAAACCCTCGTGAAGGAGAGAGGATGGAAGTGTCAAAAAAATATAGAAACCGTTTGCCCTGGTACTGGGCAAAAGGCAGCCTGAAAGACATTTCAAAATGGTTTACCCTGGCACATGAAGATCAAGGATGAAGTGCTTCTGAAATGAGAAATGTCATTTTCATGTCCAAGACTGAAATTAGCCAGAAATGTGTTACAAATACGAAGTTTCCTCTACATGTTATTCCAGGGGTCCAGAGTTATTTCACAGGGTTTTAACAGTCACCCTTAAGAACAGACAAAGAATAATCCTGCCATGTTGTTGTAAGCCTCAGGCTGTGAAACGACTGCACATATTTCGGGTAGAGCAAAGTTCAAGACGGTCTGGTGACTCCCAATAGTGCACATTACAGCGAGGTGGTCAGGAATTGTTACATGCCTCAGATGTTCTCATTTTGCTGGCTAGGCCTGGATTTAGTTCCACAACACTTCGAAATAAGAGCCATCCTTTGACCTAGGGCTGGGCTTTCTGGAATGGACCACTCCAACTGACAGTCACAAGTCACAGTCACATTCTAACACGTCATCAAGAAATATGTGCTTTAGCACTTCTGACATCCTTAGCCCCACTGGGGACAAGCTCTCAACTTGCCACTCTGATAAGAGGCACGTTTATTTGTTTATTAGAATTTTTGTCCATGGTTAGACTAAATTCATTACAAGTGATAGCACTGTTCACCAGGAGGGAGAGACCGTTAATGAATGCATCATCCCTTTTCCATATGATTTCCATGCACCACCACACTCCATCCAACACCCACAAATATTTTAATTTGCCACCCAGTAATGGCTGCCTCTTCTGTCTGGCTTTGGCTTTATTCTGTCCAGCACAATGGTGTGCTCTGGGAGTTCATTACTGCAGAACTGTCTGGGAGGTCTCGGTTCTAATGGCAGCCTACAAAGCAGGCAGCAACAACAAAAGCTCTGGTGGTATTTTAATGTGTCCCCGAGGGTCTGCGAGTCTGCTGTGGTGACGGGGGCACGAGCCCTGGTTGTTTGCAAGGGCGTGTTGGTGCCCGAGCCCAGTGAGCCCCTGTTTTCCTCTACTCCTATACACACTCTTCTTCCTAAAGCTCCTCTCTGTTCCTCCAGAGATACGGCATCTTGGTGTCTGCGTGTGTGTTCATCGGTGAACCACAACACAGGGTACTTCATCTGCAATTTATGCCTGATTTTATGAATTTGCAATGAACCTTGTTAGAAGATCATTTTTTTTTCATGATCGTTAGTGTTTAAGTCGATGGATGCAGTTTCCAATTATTCTGCCTAACATGGACATGCATAGGCCTCCAGCAGCTCGTGGCCTTTATATCTCCAGTAGCTTTCCTTTTGGCTTGTCCTGGGCATACGTCTCCTCCATGGGGACCACGAATGGATCACATGTCCATGGACACGGCGTGGTCTCAGAGGCACTAAGCTCCATTAGTCCACTCAGTCTCCACCCCCACACCAGTGACTGTAGGTCCACTCTATGAATGCAGGCAATAAACCGGCTAAACAAAACAAACCATGCCATTGTGAATTATCTATATTTCTGCAGTGCTATTTTTTTTCCTTTAAACACTACAGGGAATGAATTGACCTCCCGTGTGAAGCCAGTTTTGAAACTGTTGATTTTCTCTCTTTTCTGTAGAGGGAAAGTAGAGGGTTCGGTTAATGCGAGAGACGGATCAGGGATCTGTTGACGAGAGATGATGAAGGTGACGAGATTAACCCCGAGTGAAACACTGGTGATCTGCTGATGTGCACACATGCGTGCACCCCACCCACCCTCCCACACACACACACAACACACACAACTGACACTGATTCACTGCAATCTATCTCTGGGTTATAAAAATAAACTATTACTAGTGATAAGTGTAAAAACAGAACAGATGACACCATTTCTTGCTGCTGCACATGGCGTCCTTTGAGGGAGATTGTGTATATTCTGTAATGGTTACATCAAAATGGAGCCCTTTGAGGGAGATTGTGTATATTCTGTAATGGTTATATCAAAATGGAGCCCTTTGAGGGAGATTGTGTATATTCTGTAATGGTTATATCAAAATGGAGCCCTCTGAAAAACCTCTACCGAGGTGCTGACTTCCCTGACACGATAAGATGGTGGATTTTGTTGTAATGACTATGTAATAAAGATGGTAATACGGCCATAAATACTAGGCTTGAATGTTGAGACTGTTTTGATGAAATTCTGTAATATTTGGATGAAATGTTACTGTAATTGGATGACTGACAGGATCAGAAAATCCCATAATAATGTTCGACTACAGAACCGCTATGGCTCAGAACTGTTATACAAGCTCAGAACAACATCAATCTATATCTTCTGCCCATGTCAGCACTTGCATAGATTTATTTTTTGCTTTGCGTGGTTCGATGCCATCCATAGTCATTAGACATCATGAGTAATTCTTACAAAAGGCAGATAGGAAAATGTCGATAGAAATTTACTGATTAGCCTAGCTATTTAAATGATTGTTGGTCCTCTATGTCTTGTTTTGGTAGCAGTTGTTTTGGTCATTTCAGCACAATTAATGTAATGCAGAAAGCTCTACAGCCAGCTTTTGTGAAACATGAAAACAATGAAAACTAAAAGAAAAATATCTAAAGCTGTTGTTCACACACTTTGGGTGATAGAAATGGTATGGTTATAGATAGAACCATAAAGGATTATAAGCAGAACATTTGAGAACATTTGGTGACTCATGCATGGGAATTATGAGTGGAGCCTTTCAAAGTTGCTTTTCAGCCAGTAGAACAGTGGGAAATTAGTATGTGAATTGACAGTTTGCCACCAGTGTGGTAGGTTGAGATAAAAAAAAAAATCTGGCATATTCCTTTAAGGTGCCTTTTGTCCTCTCTCTGATCGTAAAGGTAGTGTCTAAGTGGTGTGTAGTGTAGTGTAGTGTAGTGTAGTGTAGTGTAGTGTGGCTCAGTCAGTGGGGTCAGTTTAGTGAAAGCAATTGGCGTGGGGAGGCTGAGCTCCGGCTCGCTGGTCAGCAGACAGCTGTTCCTCTCCGACCCAGAAGAGATTCATTAACAGGCATTGGGAAGCCGATGCGATGCTCTGGGTATTCACCAGTGTCTTCCAGTCACACTCTCCATCTCCCTGTCTTCTGCTCTCCATGCCTGCCTCTGTCTTTGTCTGTCTGTCTATCTCTCTCTCTCTCTCTCTCTCTCTCTCTCTCTCTCTCTCTCTCTCTCACACACATACACACCCACACACATCAATTCTCAGAGTGCAAGTTCTCCTCCCCAGAGTGTTTGTGTTACTTTCTCTTCCTTGTGTGCGAGTCGCTCATGATAATGGAACTTTTTAGCCGTGCCTGAATTATTAATGCCACGGGACGCGGATGGAGTGACAGATAGTGGCAGGGACAGATTCACTCCGGGAATGAGGGAGAAGTCCCCTGCTCCAGCCCAGCGTTGTCTTCCACCTTATCTCCCTGCCTCTGTGCTATTCCCTCACTCGCTCTTTCTCTCTTTACATCTCTCTTTGCTGTCTCAGTGTCCTCTGCCACACTCTCTAGTCTCTCCAAGTCTCTCTATTTCTCTCTCCCTCTCTCTATTTCTCTCTCTCCCTCTCTATTTCTTCCTCTCCCTCTCTCTTTCTCTCTGTTGCTCACACCCCCTGCCTCCCCTTGCCTGCTGCTCTGATTTCATTCTTCACATGGCTCTCCTCCCTCTCGGCTGGCGCTGTGGCTCAGCAGCAATTCTTTCTTTCTTCCTTTTTTTCCAGCTCTTTCCTTTAGTTAGTCTGTCTTCTCTTCTCCTCTCTTCGTGCTCTCTCTCTTTGCTGCTGTCGCTGCGTGAGGCAACTGTTGCTGAGGCTCATTTGGGGAAGCAGCTTTAACCTGCCAGCCACAGGCAAGCTCATACAGATATCTGAGATGTCAGCTTGAGTGTGTGTGTGTGTGTGTGTGTGTGCGTGTGTGTGTGTGTGTGTGTGTGTGTGTGTGTCTTAGACCATGTGCATGAATGTGTTTGTGTTTGTGTGTTTGTGTGTGTGTGTATGTATGTGTGTGTGTGTGTGTTAAATTATGTGTACACGTGTGTGTGTGTGTGTGTGTGTGTGTGTGTGTGTGTGTGTGTGTGTGTGTGTGTGTGTGTGTGTGTGTGTGTGTGTGTGTGTGTGTGTGTGTGTGTGTTAAACCCTGTGCATGGACTAGTGTGTCTGTGTGGACTCCTGGCTCAGGGGGTGCCCTGTAATTAGGCAGGATGTGTGGCTTCTTTTTTACATGCTGCCTTGCATGTTAACAAGGTGGCTGTTTACGTTCAGGGGGGATTTGTGGAGACTGTGGTTATCTTAGTAACTCTTAGTATCTTAGTACAACACTGATGCTGTCTGTGTGTGATTGCCTAGAGATAATTGTATTGTTATGGCGCTATATCAATAAAATTGAATTGAATTGAATTGAACATCTCAACTGGGTCTCATTCAGAAGAGCAAGACAGATCCCCCCATCTCTTTCTCGTTTTCTTTATCCAATGGATCATTTTCTACCCCAAACACAATTGTTTCTCTGTTTCTTTCAGCTGTTGTGAGGCTCTCTATTCAAAGCGTGTAGCTGTACTCTTCATTTTCCAGGAAAGCTGTTAATCCTGAAATAGAAGCAGTTCCTTATCTTTTTTTTCTTCCTTTTTTCTCTTCCTTTTTTTCTTTCCTAAAGACAGCTTTGTTTGGATCTCCTTCAAGTTTTTATGAAGATTGTTGGGCGTGTTCAATCACATGTTCATGTTCACAGTATAATGGAAGGATTTTCTCTGGGAATTGTACCGTTGTGTGATTCTTAGGAAGAGCAGGAAAGTATATAGCTCTGGGATGGGTTTTTTTCTTCCTTTTTTTTTTTCTTTTTTCACTTTTTCTTGTTCTGCCATTCTTATCGGAAAGTGGAAAGTGATTAATTTGCTGGTCTATTTTGGCATGCTGTGGAAGCCTTTGAAGAAGAACGGTAGCTGTGCCACGGTCCCTCTCTGAGGCAGACTATTAGAACAGCTTGTCAGTCCAGACCCGTCATTTTGCCTAAGCCTCTGCACCTGACCTTGATGAGGAGCACCCCTCACTTAGCCAGCTGGGCTTCATTACATCCAGCTCCTCCACCCAACCCTACCCTCACCCCTCTGCCAGCCCACCACCTCCTCCACCCAACCCTACCCTCACCCCTCTGCCAGCCCTGGTGCCCCAATAGCGGTCTGTCCACAGCCTAATTATTTCCCCTCGTTTTATTTCTCTTTTTTCTTCTTGTGTCCTTCTTACTTTCTTTCTTTACTTCTCTCTTTCTCTTCATTATTTTCTCTCTTCTCTTTTTTTTCTTCTTTTCTGTAGTTGCCAATAGGAATAGATCGGTGACATTACATCTCAATGAAACTTTTTACTGAAATACAGAATATAATGTGACATTGTGAGTTAGAGTTAGTCATTCCTTCATACGGCTAGGCTGTCGGCATGATACAAATGTGTGTGTGTGTGTGTGTGTGTGTGTGTGTGTGTTATAACATCAATATCTGCCATGGTTACCTTACCAGAAGGCCTTCTGAGTAGCACTTCAACTTAAGTGGTTAGGTGGCACAAACACTACTCCCATTCCAACTGCCCACACACTTAACGGACAATTGCGTTTAATTGTCTGATGGCCTTTTTCCGCTGACCGGGGCCAGGCGAAGGCTTTACCTCGGGCTTAAGCACCAGTGAATCGCCTCGTGCTCTGTTTCCATTAGGAGTTGTAGTATCGGGGACATTCACAAACAGAAAACATCAACACTAGAAACCTCTGAATAGCACTCAGCAACTGTTGCGCAAGTTCACATAAATTAATTTAAAATACATTTAAACATCTCAAGAAAATGTTGGAAACTGTCCTTGATTCTTATTCTTGTACTAAGCTTTGAATTTATCTGTAGATAGTTTTTCTTTACAAATACAAGCAAAGTAATTTCTGTTGCTAAGCAACCTAAACTTACCTATCTGTTTTTAAATGACTCAGTTTTTATTTGTTGCCTTGTATTCCACTACAAAAGTCCGCTTGGGCCATGGCCCCGATCCAGCCTAAGAGATGGAAACAAAACAAGTTTTCCCCACGCACCAGGGTTTTACCCCGTAGTGGAAATATGCCATTACTGTCTGTCATTATCAGCTGTATTATTACAACTATTTTACCTCTTTCTCAAGTGATATAGGATCTTTCATACAGGTCCCTTCTGTTGATCAAGAGTGGGGCTTAGGCAGTGGCAGTGTTTTGCAATGTATATAGGTCACATTGCTAATGACGTTTTTTCAGAAACTGCAATAATGATTATTAATTCATTGCCTACTGCATACAGATTTTCCCTTGTTGATTGCAAGTTCTCCTTGCAAAACAGGCGCTATAGGCTTCACTGTAAAATCATAATTTGCTGTAATTTGTAATCGGGACAAGCAACGACAGGTACATAAATAATGAAATGCCTCATGAGCCGTACTCCTCAACTAATGGCCACTGATTGAGAATTAGGAAGAGTGATTGAATGAAGAGACTCCGAGGTGAGGCCTCGCTTATCTCGCTGCTTCATTAGCTGACACACTAACGTCGCGCTGCTTTCTGCTCTTTTTTTTAATTTTTTAAACGCCCCAGCTCCAAACAAACACAAGTTGCTGTTGTTGCATGCATTATTGATGCGGCCCCGTACTGCTTCCTGTGCTCGCCTGTGTAAATGTAGTGGCGTTGCTGTGACTGCCAGGCTGCTGTGCTCAATTCTAGAGGTCATGCTGGCTTTCTTCCCGCACCAGCTGAGGTCTGCCCAGTGGCTCCCCCGCACAAGCAGGCTGTCGCATCAGGACCGAGGGCCGCTCGTCTCCGCTCGCACCGCTCCTGTCACCCGGGCTGACAGCGTCCCTCTGTGCCCGGATGCCTGGTGAAGCGCCCACAGGCGGAGGTCACGGCATGACGCTGACTCAAGGATGATGCAACGCAACTCACCAAACATCCTCTGATCTTCATTGTTGTTCTTTTTTTTTTTCTTCAGGTAGTTTTTAAAACATTGTAGTCATCACTCACGGAAGATGCATTGTCTTGCATCAACAATACCATCCGACAGCCAGGTTTGTTCATTGCTGTGCTTTGATAGGGCTTTGATTGCAGGGAGCTTTTTGGAATCAGAAACGGATTCTCCTTTGTTCAACAAAGCTCCTTTTAGGTTCCTCCTGTCACCTAGAGTTTCACATTATCTTGTCCAATTGTTTGGACTTGAACTAAGTGCAGTGGACTCCCATGTGGTAACACCAATGACTTGGTTTACTTCTGCTATTGAGTGAAGTGAGTTCGCTTATTGAAAGCATGAGTGCTTGTGATGATGCGCAATGTGAGAGCAATGTGAGACCTGGTTCTGTGTGTTTAGTCGGCTGAGGTGGAAGTTCCGGCCTCGTTACTTGCACAGTGTCTGCATCGTTCCCGTCCCTTTTGTCTTGTGCCACTGAAAGCTCAAACAAGAACACAACATTAACAGATCCAGTCGCCTGCAATTACCTGAGATGTTCTCTTCTTCCTTAACTAGCTTGGCTTCTTGTCTTTTCTTTTTGTTAAACATCACACAGTTATGCTCCAAAGTTCAGCTTGTTTGGATGATTCGTTTCCCGGGTCTACAACCCTTCATTGTCAAGAGGCAGTGCTACAACCTGTCAGGAGGAGAAGAGAAGAGAAGAAAAGAGAAGAACAAAGAGGACAGAGTGTGAAATGACAGGAAAGGGAGAAAGGAGAGGAGAGTGCTCTGCTCTGCTCTGCTCTGCTCTGTTCTTCTGTGCTGTGTGTGTGAGCAGCACAAACACCCACTCACACTCACACTCACACAAGGGGCAAATGTGCAGTGAAGTCCTGCCCACGCCGCAGCGCGCCCGCCTGCGGCTCTGCCTCCTCACGCCCACCCCGAGCGGGGGGGGTGGGGGGGGGTCAGGAAGGGAATCGGCTGACCTAGAACAAGTGCTGAGAAGCACCCTCGAAACAATCGGTAGCTCGCTCGCACGCACGCATACACTAACTCTTCACTGTGCCCAACTCTCAGTGTCACAGAATCACAATGGAGAGACGTAGGAGGTGGGAGGAATCGTGATCATTTTTCTGCTCTTGTCTGTTTGGTTCTGGAGGGGCCCCGTCACTTGTCCCTGTGATGGATGGAACTGTAGGTGGTTTGATTGGGGCCTGCCACCGCGCTGAATAGTTTCTGCAGATGGTGCTGGGAAAGAGTCGCTCTTCACGTGTGCATGACACATGGGGGAAAGCGTGTCATTATTAGGGATTTATTGCATGACAGTAGCGCCGAAGGCTTTCCAAAATCCATCCGCTAATCTCACATTGAGATGTCTCTCCGCTGCCCCTGGGTTCAATTTGATGAGGAGAATTGCCATCCTGTGATGTGCCCTTTGCCCCAGTTCTGAATCACCAAATGATGAGTTTCTCTTCTGTATTCCATAACAAGACAGCAAGGCTTTTGTTCTACAGTGATGTACTCAGTTAGGTTCCGGAGTTTCATTATCCTGTGAATCAAGGCTTTAAACAATGCATGTCAGATGCACTTATTATAATTGTGAATGCCAGCAGATGCATTGTGTTGCCTGGCTGTCCAGTAGAAGGATGAAATGATTATCAGATCAACCCATGATGGCATTTACCTCAGCCTCGCCTTTAAAGCACCATATCCACCTGTTTTGTGTCTCTCTTTCCCTCTTCTGGAACAGTTTAGCCCATCCCCTGCACATGCTGTTTTTTTTTTTTTTTACAAACAGGCTTTTTCCTACAATTAGCATAAAAGATCCCACAGCCTGTCATTCTCCCCGTCACATGGGCTACAGTGCTGCCCGCCGCTCGTTTCCATTCCACAATCCCGTTGTTATGGAGACCGCGGAGAGGAAGAGCCCTAGCGATGGAACATCCCGGTAATTCTTTTTTCCGGGGCCATCCCCGAAAGCGTACCGTGGTCCATGTACTGAAGCCCAGCCGGTGACACAGCCTCGCCACATCGCTGAGGTCACCAGCCAGATAGCCCAACTCTAATGCTCAGGGACTGCATATTTAATGCGGTCATTTGGCCTTCTCCCGGTGCGTGTGTGTGATGGATTGGGTCGAGCGTGCTCAGTGACATTTCATCTCGCGCACGACGCCTGGTTCCCTCCCTCAGCTTTCTATTAGATCAATTAGAATGGCTGAGAATAGGAGGCCCTCCTACTGCGGGCGAGCTTGTCAGCTTAGAGAGAGAGACAGTCTGCCGGCATCTGCATAGCACACTAAACACCTCAGACTGCTGCATACCCCTACTCTGTCCTACTCTGTTTAACCTCCAAGGTTGCTGCTAAAAGTTGATGAAAAGATTAGAAAACATCTTGCGCCATGCTGCTGCCGCTATTGATTGCTCCTTAATGATTTCGGTTGATCAAGTGTGAGTTTCGTGAGGTGCTAAATCTGAGCCAGACTTTTGAGGAGACGCTAGAACCCTGTGTGGGAGGTAGTGAGGCAGTGTTCCGTAAAATTGAAACGAAAGAGTATGTGGGTTTCTTTATGCCTGTTGAATGCGTGATCGCCTGTGATGATGTGCAGTGTGAGACGCCTGGTTGTGTGTGTTTAATTGGTTTCATGGCAATTCTTGCACTGAGATATTTTTGATGAAGCCCCATTGCTTGCACAGAAATCCACTCCTTTTGGCTGTCGAGGCTCCAAACACAGTTCCTGAGAGATGAAGAGTGTGTGTGGTTTTGAGGTGAAGTAGTGCGGCTTACAACATGGGCTGGACTATTTGCGTAACATTTTGACTCTGTTTATAGGATACTACATTCTGGTCCTCTGTTAATATATGCCCATATCTTTAGTGCAGATATATTTCGTAAACTGCTATTCCACCCACCCCTCACTCAAGTCATTTGATATAGAGCACAGTGCAACACAATTGTTAGCAATGTATTCCCAAAGGCAATTTAAGATAAGGGAACTACATCCAGCAGACAAAAAATGTCAGTGCAAAAAGATTTCAGTGCCGTCACGATCCAGATACCAGAAACCTGCCTACATTCATTTGTTTTTTCTAGTTCAGTTTCTAGTCAGTCTAGTCACATATTGTGGAAGTCCTGCACAGGTTGTCCGCCCCAAAGTGGTCCTGCACAGTGCGAGGTGCCAGTACGAGTGGTTTGTCTTATTTGGAGAAGGCCTGGTGCCCGTGCTCTGCCAGGCTCTGGGTGCTGTGGCTGCTGAGTGCCCTCCCGGCCAGGCCTTTGGAGGGATATTTGTTTGGAAGGTCTGTGGTCCGAACTCTCTCTGGGGCTTCTGGATGTTTCTCTGCATGAAACAAATGTTTATGGCTTCATGGGATAACAGGCTGTTTGTGTGCCAAGTTTAGACCTGCCAAATGTTCATGCTCAAATCAATATGGCGAAACAATCAGACGGACCCAAGTAAGGCAGGTGTTTATACTGAACCCTAATGCAATTGCACTTCTTCAAAACACGTCTCTAAACATAGGCCCTGTTTCCTGGCACTATTAGCGTGATGACATTCTGTTCTACACCCTTTACTAAACAATGTGCTTGGGAGAAGGCTTTGCGAGTCCTGATGTGAAACTGCTTCAGTGACATAATGCAATACATTTACATTTACATTTACATTTAGTCGTTTAGCAGACGCTTTTATCCAAAGCGACGTGCAAAGGAGAGAACAATCAAGCTACGAGCAATAGAAATCTAGTGTAACAATAAATACTGCTTTACATACGAATAAAAAAAAAAGTGCAGGAATGGAACTACTGTAAGTGCAAGTTAAGTACTAGTTAGAGGAGATATCATTAGAGGAAGGATAAGAAGAGGTAGAAAGAGGAGGAGGAGGAAGGGAGAGGAAGTTCAAGTTAGGAAAGGGCAACTGGAACTGTACTAGTCGTGGTGTATTGGAGGGGAGGGTTTCTGAGGAGTGATCTCCATACCCAACTGGAGATTTGCTTCCAGGTTTAGGCTACTGGGGCTCTAGCCGCTGCTTGGCCTCTGCCCCTCTGGCTTTGGTGCTAAAGCTGCCACCCCCCCGCAGACTCCCCCCTGTGAGCAGTGCTCATGTCAGAGGAGGCCTCTCCATATGGAGCCCCTGAATCCCCCTCTCAGGTCTGGGCTCAGCCCCAGGGAGGCCCCCCTCAGCTGTCCGCCTCCATAAATCAGCCCAGTAACAGACGCTGGCTGGTTTGACGTGGGCCTGCATAGAGCTGACCTGCTTAATGTGGCCCTCGTGAGCATGAAACGAGGATTTAAACTGCCATCAGCGCTCCTTTCCTCTTATTTATGGACTTTTTTTTTTTTTTTTTTAGATTATGTTTGCCCGCACAGGTTATTTTAGAGACCGGTTGTACCTTTTGAATGCAAAGCGCAGATGTGGCCACCTTTTGCCACCTCGGAAATCCTTTAAGTACGGTAAACGAGAAGGCGCATTTAACGAGTAAATCATCAACACACGTCTTTGTGATCGTTCCCCAAAGCCATCCCGAGTGCCCTTCCCCTTTTAGTTTTTGTTGTGTCACACATGAGAAAGAGCGACTGATTTCACCCATCAGCAAGCCTAGCATTATGTCTTCTATCTGATCACACCATGGCACTCCGATGATAACCCATTTAGCACGTTCGCTCGGGACGGGGTTGGTGTCACAGGCAATCTCTGTCATCTTCACAGCGGACATGGACAACTGGCTTCACCTGGGCTCACTGACTTGGAACACAACAATGAGTGTGTTCATCTTGCTAACTGGTAGGACATGAGAGATGTGCATATGACTACCTGTCGAAGTTGATCAAAGTAAATCCCCAGGCCATGCATTGTGATTGGATTTCAAAGCTGGGGTCTGATCAATGGGAGTGGAAGGGCTGGGGAGAAGGGAGAGTGGTAGAGAGTCAGTGTCGGACCGAGAAAGAGAGAGAGCTGGAGAGAGAGGGAGGGCGTGCTGTGAAACGTGAATGGGGCCGTGAGCCGATATTGCAAGGTCTCTTCTAATCCCCCCCCCACTAATTAGCTAATACGAATTTATCCCTGCTGGAAAGGTTTTTTTTTTTTGCCTTTGTGTGATTTGTTTTCTTTATGCTGGAATAAACAGGGGTTTTAAACACTCGCTAGGCTTCCAGATTTGCTGCGTGTGTGTGCAGAATGCCAACGAGTGGGAGATTTACGCCTGGATCTTTATCCAGTCCGAGTTGCTTTGTGTGCCTGCTGTAACACATTTAAGTGCGGAGGATCTCAGCAAGACCCGTTTCCTCACACAGGGATGTGCACTCCGAGGAATGCCTCGTTCCTCGCTACTAGAGCACACCGGGGGGAAATCATTGTCTACATATGTGGTGTAGAGAAGAGGTGGCTTTGTTTAAGCACAAATTGGTGGAAAATCATGTTATGGGGGAAAAGGCGACTCAATTTCGTAAGGCTCTGGCTCAGCAGGATTTAGGTTCAGTGTGGTTGCCGTTGGGGCTGGAGGCTCTGAAAAGATCCCCC